>NW_028138990.1:0-262000 GCF_964270905.1 Leucopleurus acutus
CCACCGGCTTCCCTTAGGTTACACTTTAACTGTCATTGATAGATGATGTCAATAAAAATATCTGTTCTTTTTCCGATTATTTCCCCTTATAGGTTATTGCACAATATTGAGTGTAGTTCCCTGTGCTATACAGTAGTTCCTTGTTGATGATCTATTTTATACATAGCAGTGTGTATGTGTTAATTCCAAACTGTTAATTTATCCCTCCTCCCACCTTTCCCCTTTGGTAATAATAAATTATAAGATTTTATACTTCTCAGAAATGGGGGAGCTGAAAGAGAGGTATCATTTTCAATGGAAAAGCATTTAAAACAAGATTGAAGCTTTAACCAAGATTATTAGATGTACATCCTTGGAAAGAAATCACTTCATTTCTCTAATATTGACCTGACAAATAAGACAAACCTTCTCACTGAACTTGCTTATAATAAAGTGATGGAAATATCAAATGGAAGTGTTAGAAACATCTTATTTTACCCGAGCCTTATAAACTGTTCTATGTTAACTACAGTTTGGCTCACACATCTGTTCATTGAAGTTACAATAGTCTCAATTTCTGTTACTGATCCTCCAGAGTGGACCCCAACAAGGGTCCCCCTGCCCAGTGTCATTGGGGCCAACAGATCGAGAGTGAGTTTGGTTCACAAGCAAAGGAAACTTTATATTTTGATCAGAGAATGGAGAGGTGAGAGCATGCACTACCCCGTGGGCTGTGGGCTGGGCTGCTGTATAGAGATCCTGTCAGAGTCAGTGGGAGGGAGGGGGCGGAGCTCTCGAGGGCCGGGTTGGCTGCAGCTCAGGCTCTATATCTCGGAGTCTGCACTGGGCCCCAGGAGCTGAGGTGTCGACCCAGCCATTCTGCACCAGGAAATCTGGTCTGAAGTGCCGGGTGTGGAACCTCTGCATGCGGGACCCTAGGAGCATGTGAAATTAGACAAAGCACAAAGGATAAAAAAGGTCAGACTTGACTTTATTGCCCACATTCTATTTTTATCTCCCAGGGATTTTTAATGGGCTTTGCTGGGGACAAACCCCTCCTCTGCCTTTTGTCCCGTTCCTCATTCTTGGAGTGCTGAGGGTGCAGACCCTTCTTCTGTAACTGCTGAGTGCTGAGTTGGGAGCCCTCATACCAGGGGACGAGGGTCAGAACTTCTCCCCAGCAGCCTCCAGGTGACGTTGATTGGCCCCAGGACCCCTGCCTCTCTGCTCGTCCGCCTGAGCACCAGCATTGGAAGTGTTATAGATTCTAATGACCTTTAAGGGTCCAGGAAAGAGATGTGCAGAGACGCTGTGGGGGCCGGTTTCACCCCACCCCACATTTGTTCGGCCACCTTAGGCTGACCGTTTCTGCCAGCCTAGATGCTCTGACCAGTAGTCTGCTCTTTCTTCAATTAGGCCCCTGAATTAACGTAAAAACAGCACCAGCTGTCAGAGCCCTGCCCGCTCAACTCCCAGACAGTCCAGGGTCAGTGGTGATCAAGGACCATGATGGCCACTGAGTCAACAGCCTTTTGAAGTAAACAGGAGTCCAGCCGGTCTTATTGGCCACCATCATCACGGTGTCTGTAGGCTTTTCTATGGTGACAGTGTGATATACGGTTCCCCCGCCAAGATTATTAGCTCCCCTCCGGGTGCAGGAAGTCCTGCAAGCAGTAGTCTACTCCTTCGGGACACACTCTTGTTGTTTTATGAGAGAAACTCCAGGTCAAGTGATGTTCACACGAGTCGTCATGGTGCCCTGTTGCCCCCGGTTATCTCTCTGGATGTTGGAGTTGGAGGGCCTCCTCACTCGAGGTCGGTGTGCCCACGGAGCGAACCCTGCAACTTCAGGGCATGGTTGGTGATTAGGATCACCACGTGGGGTCCTTTTCCCTTAGGAGGGAGGTGGCCTTTTGGGCTGCTGATTTCCAGGTTTTTAGATACCGCCAGTATCTTGGCCAGATGTGGCAGTGGGCCAAGCCCCTTGGTGACTGTAGTTTATCCTACCTGGATGGCATTCTTGCGTTGTTCCATTTCAAGTGGTCCCAGTTTTTGCACTAATTCTCCAATGGCGATTCACCTTTCACCAGGAATGGAAAGGTCAAAGGGTTTAGCTCAATTAGGGAGTTCCAGGGCAAGGGTCTGAATTGACTGCTCTTTCCATTCTTGAAAGGCCACTTCTGGATTCTGTTCAAAAGGATCATCATCTTTTCCTTTCAGTGTTTCATATAGAGGCCCAGCTAGTAGACTGTAGTTAGGGATCCAGAAGCAGCAAACCCTGGCCTCCCCAGGAACCCCGAAGCTGTCTTCTAGTTTTAGAAAGGGGTAAGGCTGCAAATGGTTTCTTCCCTTTCCTGGGATGGGCTTCTCTGACCTTGTGTGAGAATGAAGCCCAGGCAGGTCACCGCAGTCTGTGATATTTGAGCTTTTTCTTGGACAACTTCTATCCTTTATTGGCTTGGTAGTTCAGAGGCCTCCTTAGTAGGGCTGGCGATCAGAATGTCGTCTGCATATTGAAGGAGGGTTTCCTTTTCCAGAGGTAGAACTTTTCGGTCGTTAGCTAAGCTTTCCCCAAAGATGGTGTGGGAATTTTTGAACCCTTGGGGCAAGACGGCCCGGAAGTATTGTTTTAGTTGTATGTTGAGTCCTGCCACTCACAAGCCAAAATTTCTTGTGACTCTGGGACTAATGGAATACAAAAGAAGGCATCATTGAAGACTAATACAGAATACCATGTCCTGGTGGTTGGTAGAATGACCAGCAGGGTGTAGGAATCAGGAGCAACTGGAGGTATATCCTCGGTGGCTTCACTGACTGTCCTGACATCCTTTACCAGGTCCCCAGCAGCCCATGGGGCTCTCGTGGTCAGGCCAATCCCAGGATATGGAGCTCTCCTGGACAGGTACCCCACCCCCAACCCAGCCCACGGGGCTCTCATGGTCAGGCCCCTCCCAGGATACAGAGCTACCCTTGCAGGTACCGTGGCAGGGCTGGGCACACAGGAACCGTGCACATAGCCCTCATTGAAGAGCACCCCCAGCTCACCTGTCGCTCAGAGCTGACACAGAGCACCTCAGAGCAGGACTTGAACTAACAAACAGCAGCTCTGACAGGTCTGTGACCCTGGGCATCACTCTGTGTGGCCTCCCTCCACCTGGTCTTCCAGAGACTTCCACTGCACCCAGGGCACCAGGCCTCTGTCTCCAACCACCACCCACCCCTCCTCTCCCTGACTCCTGGGTTCCTCTCATTAGGAGAGGGTTTTCTTGAAGTTGTCTCCCACTCATGGGCCAGATAAAATGATTAGAAAACAAGCCAAAGCTGCAGCCCCTTGTCTATCCTGACTCTCAGGAGCCCACACCTGTTCCTTGGACCTGGCCGGTTCAGCAAGTTCCATTTCCTGCAACTGTGAGCCCCTGAGGGGTGATGATTGGCTGACCTGGGCAGCCTTACCATGCCGGCCAGCCCTCCCCAGGTGTGCCTGGGTTGAGATCAATATAAATACCACTCCAGGCAGCAAAAGCCCCTGCAGCTGTGCCTGACGCCATTTTCTCTGCCCTGTCAGCAGTCTCGGGGCTGGGCTGGTGGGAGGGAGTGAGAGGCCACGGCTTTGTGGGTGGCCCAGTGTGAGTGGGGCTCTGCTGGACTTTCTGCAGCAGTTGCCAGGCTGCCACCTGCTAAAGAAGAGGATGTGTCACCCATACCTGCTGCTGGAATTTCTCCCTGGGCAGAGGTGAGGAAGGAAAAAAGCAGTGGGGGCAGGGACAGGACGGGTATCTCAGGCAGGGAAATGGAAATCTTCCAGAAGAGCACCCAGGGCCAGGACCATCCTGGCTGGCCTGCAGGCACCAAGTCAGCTGGCATGCTGTCACTCGTGTGGCTCCATGGCCCTTCCTCTAGGCTTTCAAGTCCTTGTATATATTCAGGTGTTTTACCTGGGAAGGGTGGGAACAGTTCAGCAGCAACTGGCCTGGGGCTCAGCTCACGTTTACTCACAGATGCCTCGGCACGGTGCCCCAGCTTTGCAATGAGGACGCTTGATGTGTGGGGGCTGCTGGCTGAATGGGAGACGATTCCCCACCACTGACCAACTTCAGAATTGTTTACAACTGGAGCAAGTGCCCTGATACGGTTTTCCTCTGAGTAACTGGTGGGTTCTGTTTTTTTTTTTTCTCTTTTTCGTTTTTGGTTCAAGGTAGATTTTATTCCTCTTTTTTGTATTTACAGATATAAGCATGGAAATAATTTATTCATATAAATACATGTATGTGAAGGGAATAATTGTTTTTTCTGTTTTATTTTTTAAATTTTATTTCTTTTTAATTTTGAATTTTATTTTATATTTTTATACAGCAGCTTCTCATTGGTTATCTATTTTATACATATAAATGTTTACATGCCAATCCCAATCTCTCAACTCCTCCCACCACCACCCCTCCAAGAGCTTTCCCCCCTTGTTGTCCATACGATTGTTGTCTACATCTGTTGCTCTATTTATGCCTTGCAAAACGGTTAATCTGTACAGTTTTTCTAGGTTCCACATATATGCATGAATATACAAGATTTGTTTTTCTCTTTCTGACATACTTCACTCTGTATGACAGTCTCTAGATCCATTGACGTCTCTACAAATGACCCAATTTCATTCCTTTCATGGCTTAGTAATATTCCATTTTATATATGTACCACAGCTTTATGCATTCGTCTGTCTGTGGGCATTTAGGTTGCTTCCATTACCTCGATATTGTAAATAGTGATGCAATGAACATTGCGGTGAATGTCTCTTTTTGATTTATGGTTTTGTCTGGGTATATGTCCAGTACTGGGATTGCTGTATCATATGGTAATTCTATTATTAGTTTCTTAAGAAACTCCATATTGTTCTCCATAGTGACTCTATCAATTTATATTCCCAACAATAGTGGAAGAGGCTTCCTTTTCTCCACACCCTTTCCAGCATTTGTTGTTTGTAGATTTTCAGATGATGCCCATTCTAACAGGTGTGAGGTGATACCTCATTGTTGAGTCCATTTCATTGAGCAAGGGGTAGGTCTTGTCTATTACATATTTGGCTTATGGAACGGTATCTGTGCTAATTTCAAACTCTGGTTTTATGCAGCACCCCAACTCACCTTTCCCCTTAAGCAAGCATAAGTTGGTTTTCTAAACTTGAGACCCTGTTCCGTTTTGTAATTCAGTTCATGTGTAGCCAAGTTTACATTCCATGCATTAGTGATACCTTATGATGTTTCTTTTTCTGTGTGACTTATTTCACTTAGAATCATCGTGCCTCAATCCACTCATTATGCTGGTACAGGCCTGGTGACACAGATTTCATTGCTGAGTGGTATTCTGTTGTACGTAAGTACCGCAACTTCTTTATCAATTATTTGTTCTCTGGGATATTTAACTTGTACTGTAGAAGAGGTTCCTGTAAACAGAGCCGTCGTAAATTTTGGGGTGGCTGTGTCTTTTTGATTTTAATTTCCCTAAGCTATAGGACCATAAGTGGAAATGCCCTAGACTCTGTTGCTTTGTTTTTCAGATGTATCAGGAAACACCATACATTTCTCCAGAGTGGCTGTTGGCAATTTACATCCCGCCCAGCAGCATAACAAGGCTCCTTTTTCCCCATGGCCTGTCTTGCCTTTCTGGATTTTACACTTTTCTCAGATGGCCCTTTAGACCGGGGGGAAGTGACACTTCATAGTAGTTCGGATTTCCATTGCAAGCTTGCTTGGTTTGCCAAAAAGGGCGTATGTGTTTTTTCCTGAATATATTCAGGAACAAACTCATACGCCCTTTTTTGCCAAGTGCATCATTGTCGATGTTCTGCCTCTTTTCCTCTGCTTTAAATGCAAATCCAGTCTACCTCCTGAAATCGGTTTCCTGCAATTCTGCCCTGCTTTCAAGTCCTCTTCGCAGCCTTACTTCAATATATTTTTGGACGTTATCTGTCATTTATAACTCTGCAGGTTTGTGAATTACAGGGCCCCTGAGCTCCTTTCTTCAACTCGCTTTCTTGTGAGCTGGCCGCAAACCCGCAAGACTGCTTCAGGCCCTAATCTGCTTCTGGCAGGGCACGCTGAGCCTTTGGTTAATTCCTCTTCCTGGTGGGAAATGAGTGTTAAATATGCCCGTCCAGACACCTACCTCACTCTCAACCCCTTGGTGATGTGGGTCCTCTGGTTTGTGGCCACCTTTGCTGGGTTCCTCACCTTTCGATGATGTGGCCCCACTAGTCTGAGGACACTCCTGCCTGGTTCTCATCCACGTGGTTATGTGGACTCCCTGGTGAGAGTCTGTTCCTGGCTTTGTTCCTCACCCACCTGTGAGGGAGACCCTCTGCTGATAGGTCACTCCTGCATGGCTGGCACACATTGCCTTGGTGAAGTCAGCCATGTGGTGGCAGTTGGAGCGTGCTGGGAATCTCCTCCCCCCGGTGATGAGGGCCCTCTTGCCTTAGGCCATAACTGCTGGGCTCCCCACATTTTCTGATGTGCGCCAAGTGAGTGAGGAGACTCTTGCCAGGTTCCCATCCCCATGGCGATATGGGCCTTCTGCTCTGAGGTCAAAACGGCTGGCTTGCTCACAGTACCATGATGTGGACCCTCTGCTGTGAGTTCACTCCAGCAAGGATCCCTTATCATCAGTGCTCTGAGCCGCCTGCTGGGAGGTTCCAACTGCTGGATTCCTCAACTTTTTTATTCTATGTGCCCTCTGTTGTGTGGCTCCTCCTGCCTGCCTCACTGCCAGCCCCTTGGTAATGACTGTCCTATGGCTTGAGGCCACATGTGCTGCGTTCCTCACCTTTCGATGATGTAACCCCACTCGTGTGAGGACACTCCTGCCTGGTTCCCATCCCCTTGGTGAGGTGGGCCCTCTGGCGAGAGTCTAATGCTGGCTGGGTTCCTCAACGTTCTGTGAGGTAGGCCCTCTGCTGTGAGGTCACTCCTGCCTGGCTGGCACACGTCACCTTGGAGACGTGAGCCCTCTGGTGGCAGTTGGAGCGTGCAGGGCGCCTCCTCCTCTCGTTGATGACGGCCCTCTGGCGTCAGGCCCTAAATGGTGGGCTCCCCACATTTTCTGATGTGCGCCCAGTGGTGCGAGGACACTCCAGCCAGGTTCCCATTCCCATGGGGATGTGGGCCTTCTGCGCTGAGGTCCCAACGCCTGGGTTGCTCACAGTTTTATGATGTGGGCCCTCTGCTGTGAGTTCACTGTGGCCTGGATCCCATAGCCTCAGTGTTCTGAGCCGCCTGCTGGAAGGTCTAAATGCTGGAATCCTCACGTTTTTTATATTATGTGCCCTGTGTTGTGAGGCTACTCCTGCCTGCCTCACTCCAAGGCCCTTGGTGATGTGGGTCCTCTGGTTTGAGGACACATGTGCTGGGTTCCTCACCTTAAGATGATGAGGCTCCACTGGTGTGAGGATAATCCTGACTGGTTCCCATCCCCTTTGTGATGTGGGCCCTCTGGTGAGAGTCTGATCCTGGCTGGGTTCCTCACCCATCTGTGAGGTGGGCCCTCTACTATCAGGTAACTCTTGCCTGGTTTGCTCACCTCGCCTTGTTGACATGAGCCCTCTGGTGGCACTTGGACCCTGCTGGGAGACTCCTCACCTTTGTGATGAGGGCCCTCTGACGTCAGGCCCTAACTGCTGGGCTCACCAACTTTTCTTAGTGAGCCCAGTGATGCTTTGGCACTCCTCTTAGGATCCCATCTCCATGGGGATGTGGGCCTTCTGCTCTGAGGTCCCAACGGCTGGGTTGTTCACATTTTCATGATGTGGGCTCTCTGGTGTTAGTTCACAGAGGCCTGGATCCCATAGCCTCTGTGCTCTTGGCCGCCTGCTGGGAGGTTCCAACTGCTGGATTCCTCACTTTTTTAATTTTTTGGGCCCTCTGTTGTGAGGATCCTCCTGCCTGCCTCACTCCCAGCCCCTTCGTGATGTGTGTCGTCTGGTTTGAGGCCACATGTGCTGGGTTCCTCACCTTTCGATGATGTGGGACCAATGGTCTTAGGAGACTCCTGCCTGGTTCACATCCCCTTGGTGATGTGGGCCCTCTGTTGAGAGTCTGATCCTGGCTGGGTTCCTCACCCATCTGTGAGGTGGGCCGTCTGATGTGAGGTCACTCCTGCCTGGCTTGCTCACCTCGCCTTGTGGACATGAGCCCTCTGGTGGCACTTGGAGCCTGCTGGGAGCCTCTTCACCTCTGTGATGAGGGCCCTCTGACGTCAGGCCCTAACTGCTGGGCCCCCCAACTTTCTTAGTGAGCCCAGTGATGCTCGAGCACTCCTCCTAGGTTCCCATCTCCAAGGGGATGTGGGCCTTCTGGTCTGAGGTTCCAACGGCTGGGTTGATCACAATTTCATGATGTGGGCTCTCTGGTGTTAGTTCACTGTGGCCTGGATCCCATAGCCTCTGTGCTCTTGGCCGCCTGCTGGGAGGTTCCAACTGCTCGATTCCTCAACTTTTGTATTCTATGGGTCCTGTGTTGTCTGCCTCACTCGCAACCCCTTCGTGATGTGGGTCTTCTGGTTTGAGGCCACATGTGCTGGGTTCCGCAACTTTCAATGATGTGGCCCCACTGGTGTGAGGACACTCCTGCCTGGTTCCCATCCCCTTGATGATGTGGGCCTTCTGGTGACAGTCTTATCCTGGCTGGGTTCCTGACGTTTCTGTGAGGTAGGCCCTCTGCTGTGAGGTCAATCCAGCCTGACTTGCACACATCACCTTGGCGACGTGGGCCCTCTGTTGGCACATGGAACCTGCTGGGAGCCTCCTGTCCTCGGTGATGATGGCCCTCTAGCATCAGGCTCTAACTGCTGGGCTCCCCACGTTTTCTGATGTGAGCCCAGTGATGCCAGGACACTCCTGTCAGGTTCCCATCCCCATGGGGATGTGGGCTTTCTGCTCTGAGGTCCCAACGCCTGGGTTGCTCACAGTTTCATGATGTGGGCTCTCTGGTGTTAGTTAACTCCTGCCTGCATCCCATAGCTTCTGTGCTCTCGGCCGCCTGCTGGGAGGTTCCAAATGCTGGATTCCTCACTTTTTTTATTCTTTGGGCCCTCTGTTTTTAGGCTACTCCTACCTGCCTCACTCCTATCCCCTTTGTGATGTATGTCCTCTGATATGAGGCCACATGTGCTGGGTTCCTCACCTTTCGATGATGTGGCCCCACTGATGGGAGGACAGTCCTGACTGGTTCCCATCCCCTTGGTGTTGTGGGCCCTCTG
Source organism: Leucopleurus acutus (assembly GCF_964270905.1). Lineage (NCBI taxonomy): Eukaryota > Metazoa > Chordata > Mammalia > Artiodactyla > Delphinidae > Leucopleurus > Leucopleurus acutus. Next base: position 9,220 of record NW_028138990.1, read on the forward strand.
GTGAGAGTCTCATCCTGCCTCGGTTCCTCACCCTTCTGTGAGATAGGCCCTCTGCTGTGAGGTCACTACTGCCTGGCTGGTGCATGCCACCTTGTAGACGTGGGCCCTCTGTTGGCAGTTGGAACCTGCTGGGAGTCTCCTCTCCTCAGTTATGAGGGTCCCCTGGTATCAGGCCCTAAATGCTGGGCTCCTAACATTTTCTGATATGTGCTAAGTGGTGTGAAGCCACTCCTGCCAGGTTCCCATCCCAATGGGGATGTGGGCCTTCTGTTCTGAGGTCCCAACGGCTGAGCTGCTCACAGGTTCATGATGTGGGCCCTCTGCTGTGAGTTCACTGCGGCCTGGATCCCATAGCCTCGGTGCTCTGGGCCACTTGCTGGGAGGTTCCAACTGCTGGATTCCTCAACTTTTATATTCTATGGACCCTGTGTTGTGAGGCTGGTCCTGCCAGCCTCATTCCGAACCCCTTGGTGAAGTGGTTCCTCTGGTTTGAGGACACATGTGCTGGGATCCTCACCTTTCGATGATGTTGTCCCACTGGTGTGGGGACACTCCTGCCTGGTTCCCATCCCCTTGGTGATGTGGGCCCTCTGGTGAGAGTCTGATCCTGGCTGTGTTCCTCACCCTTCTGTGAGGTGGGCCCTCTGCTGTGAGGTCACTCCTGCCAGCCTGGCACACATCGCCTTGGTGACGTTGGCCCTCTGGTGGCAGCTGGAGCCTGCTGGGAGCCTCCTCCTCTCGGTGATGAGTGCCCTCTAGCGTCAGACCCTAACTTCTGAGCACCCCACGTTTTCTGATGCGAGCCCAGTGATGCCAGGACACTCCTGTCATGTTCTCATCACCATGGGGATGTGGGCCTTCTGCTCTGAGTTCCCAATGTCTGGGTTGCTCACAGTTTTATGATGTGAGCTGTCTGGTGTTAGTTCACTCTGGCCTGGATCCCCTAGCCTCTGTGCTCTGGGCCGCCTGCTGGGAGGTTCCAACTGTTGGATTCCTCACCTTTCTTACTTTTAGGCCCTCTGTTACGAGGTTCCTCCTGCCTGCCTCACTCCCAGCCCCTTGGTGATGGGTGTCCTATGGTTTGAAGCCACATGTTCTGGTTTCCTCACCTTTAGATGATGTGGCCCTACTCATGTGAGGACACTCCTGCCTGGTTCCAATCCATTTGGTGATGTGGGCCCTCTGGTGCGAGTCTGATCCTGACCGGGTTCGTCACATTTCTCTGAGGTGGGCCCTCTGCTGTGAGGTCATTCGTGCCTGGTTGGCACATCGCCTTGGCGACGTCAGCCCTCTGGTGGCAGTTGGAGCCTGCTGGGAGCCTCCTTCCCTTGGTGATGAGGGTCCTCTGGCGTCAGGCCCTAACTGCTGGTCGCCCAAAATTTTCTGATACGTTCTCAGTGGTGCGAGGACACTCCTACCAGATTTCCATCCCCATGGGGATGTGGGCCTCCTGCTCTGAGGTCCCAATGGCTGGGTTGCTCAGTTTCATGACATGGGCCCTCTTCTGTGAGTTCACTGTGGCCTGGATCCCATAGCCTCGGTGCTCTGGGCCGCCTGCTGGGAGGTTCCAACTGCTGGATTCCTCACTTTTTTATTCTATGGGCCCAGTGTTGTGAGGCTACTCCTGCCTGCCTCACTCCGAGGTCCTTGGTGATGTGGGTCCTCTGGTTTGAGGACACATGTGCTGAGTACCTCACCTATCCAAGATTTGGCCCCACTGGTATGAAGACACTCCTGCCTGGTTCCCATCACCTTGGTGATGTGGGCCCTCTGGTGAGAGTCTGATGTTGGCTGGGTTTCTCACCCTTCTGTGAGGTGGGACCTCTGCTGTGAGGTAATTCCTGCCTGGCATGCTCACATTGCCTTGGCAATGTGAGCCCTCAGGTGGCAGTTGGAGCCTGCTGGGAATCTCCTCCCCTCAGTTATGAGAGCTCTGGATAAAACACATATGCCCTTTTTTGCCAAGTGCATTATTTTTTAAGTTCTGTCTCTTTTCCTATGCTTTAAGAGCAACTCCCGTGTACCTTCTGAAATCGGTTTCCAGCAATTCTGCACCTCATTCAAGTCCTCTTTGCAGCCTTACTTCAGTATAATTTTGGATGAGAGCTGTCATTTATACCTCTGCAGGTTTCTGAGTTACAGTGCCCCTGAGCTCCTTTCTTCAACTCGCTTTCTTGTGAGCTGGCCACAACACCGGGGGATTGCTTCAGGCCCTAGTGTGGTTCCGGCATGGCACGCTGAGCCTTCCATTAATTCCTGTTCCTGGTGGGATATGAGAGTTAAATTTGCCCGTCCAGAACCCTCCAGCTAGTCTCGCAACTATTCTCCCTATTCCTGTTCATCTTCCACAGAAATTGCAAACTGGGCCAAACAGAGGTTAAAGGCACTGACTCTCCAAGTGGGGAGAGTGTTAATAAAGCGTCTGGAATGTTGCACCCGAGTACCAGGGGACGAAAACTGAGACACATTTGAACACGTTTCCCCATCACACAGTGGATCATACTCTGGGTTCCACATGCATGTTTTAGCTGAAGGAAGAATCCCTTAAACCTGGAGAGTAGAGACCCATGGAATGGGTACCATGCAATATGACCTCAAAGGGTCTGCATTTGCTCACCGAACCTCACCAATCCTACCACTGCTGCTCTTATGCCACTGCACACAAGCTTGATTCTCTTTCGGAGGCATATAAATCCATAGGTTTTAAGATTCTTACTAGTCAGGTATATTCTTAGGCATTTAATATGAGGTGTTGTGTCCACTTCGTTGAGCAAGGAGTAGCTCTTGTCTATTACATATTTGGCTTATGGAACGGTATCTGTGCTAATTTCAATCTCTGGTTTTATGCAGCACCCTAAATCACCTTTCCCCTTAAGCAAGCATAAGTTGGTTTTCTACATTTGAGACCCAGTTCTGTTTTGTAATTCAGTTCTTGTATAGCCAAGTTTACATTCCATGTAGTAGTGATATCTTATGGTGTTTCTTTTTCTGTGTGACTTATTTCACTTAGAATCATCGTACCTGAATCCACTCATTATGCTGCTACGGGCCTGATGACATAGATTTAATTGCTGAGTGATATTGCATTGTACATAAGTACCAAAACTTCTTTATCCATTTTTTGCTTTCTGTGATATTGAACTTGTACAGTAAACGAGGTTCTTGTAAACAGAGCCGTCCCAAACTTTGGGGTGGCTGTGTCTTTTTGATTTTAATTTCCCTAAGCTATAGGACCATAAGTGGAAGTGCCCTAGGCTCTGTTGCTTTGTTTTTTGGATGTTTCAGGAAACATCATACACTTCTCCAGAGTGGCTGCTGACAATTTACATCCCGCCCATCAGCATAACAAGGCTCCCAGTTCTCCATGGCCTGTCCTGCCTTTCTGGATTTTACACTTTTTTCAGATAGCCCTTTTGACCGGGGGGCAGTGAGACTTCATTGTAGTGCAGATTTCCTTTGCAAGCTTGCTTGGTTGGCCAAAAAGGGCGTATGCGTTTTTTCCTGAATATATTCAGGAAAAAACGCATACGCCCTTTTTGGCCAAGTGCATCATTGTGGACGTTCTGCCTCTTTTCCTATGCTTTACATGCAATTCCAGTCTACCTCCTGAAATCGGTTTCCTGCAATTCTGCCCCGTTTTCAACTCCTCTTGGCAGCCTTACTTCAATATATTTTTGGAAGATAGCTGCCATTTATAACTCTGCAGTTTTGTGAATTACAGTGCCCCTGAGCTCCTTTCTTCAACTCGCTTTCTTGTGAGCTGGCCGCAACACCACAGGATTGCTTCTGGCCCTAGTGTGTTTCCGGCATTGCACGCTGAGCCTTTGGTTAATTCCTCTTCCTGGTGGGAAATGAGAGTTAAATTTGCCCGTCCGGACACCTCCACCTAGTCTCTCTTTGGTTCTCCCTATTCCTGTTCATTTTCCACAGAAATTGCAAACTGGGCCAAACAGGAGGTTAAAGGCACTGACTCTCCAAGTGGGGAGAGTGTTAATAAAGCGTCTGGAATGTTGCACCCGAGTACCAGGGGACGAAAACTGAGACACATTTGAACACGTTTCCCGATCACACGGTGGATCATACTCTGGGTTCCACATGCATGTTTTAGCTGAAGGAAGAATCCCTTAAACATGGAGAGTTGAGACCCATGGAATGGGTACCATGCAATATGACTTCAAAGGGTCTGCATTTGCTCACCGAACCTCACCAATCCTATCACTGCTGCGTTTATGCCGCTGTACACACGCTTGATTCTCTTTCGGAGACATATAAATCCATAGGTTTTAAGATTCTTACTAGTCAGGTATATTCTTAGGCGTTTATTATGGGGAGTTGAGTCCACTTCGTTGAGCAAGGAGTAGCTCTTGTCTATTACATATTTGGCTTATGGAACGGTATCTGTGCTAATTTCAATCTCTGGTTTTATGCAGCACCCTAAATCACCTTTCGCCTTAAGCAAGCATTAGTTGATTTTCTACATTTGAGACCCTGTTCTGTTTTGTAATTCAGTTCCTGTGTAGCCACGTTTACATTCCGTGTATTGGTGATATCTTATGATGTTTCTTTTTCTGTGTGACTTATTTCACTTAGAAACATCGTAGCTGAATCCACTCGTTATGCTGCTACCGGCCTTATGACATAGATTTCATTGTTGAGTGATATTGCATTGTACGTAAGTACCACAACTTCTTTATCCATTTTTCGCTTTCTGCGATATTGAACTTGTACCGTAAACGAGGTTCTTGTAAACAGAGCCGTCCCAAACTTTGGGGTGGCTGTGTCTTTTTGATTTTAATTTCCCTAAGCTATAGGACCATAAGTGGAAGTGCCCTTGACTCTGTTGCTTTGTTTTTTGGATGTTTCAGGAAACACCATACACTTCTCCAGAGTGGCTGCTGGCAATTTACATCCCGCCCATCAGCATAACAAGGCTCCCAGTTCTCCATGGCCTGTCCTGCCTTTCTGGATTTTACACTTTTTTCAGATGGCCCTTTTGACCGGGGGGCAGTGAGACTTCATTGTAGTGCAGATTTCCTTTGCAAGCTTGCTTGGTTGGCCATAAAGGGCGTATGCGTTTTTTCCTGAATATATTCAGGAAAAAACGCATACGCCCTTTTTGGCCAAGTGCATCATTGTGGACGTTCTGCCTCTTTTCCTATGCTTTACATGCAATTCCAGTCTACCTCCTGAAATCGGTTTCCTGCAATTCTGCCCCGTTTTCAAGGCCTCTTGGCAGCCTTACTTCAATATGTTTTTGGAAGATAGCTGTCATTTATAACTCTGCAGGTTTGTGAATGACAGTGCCCCTGAACTCCTTTCTTCAACTCGCTTTCTTGTGAGCTGGCCGCAACACGGCAGGATTGCTTCAGACCCTACTGTGTTTCTGGCAGGGCCCACTGAGCATTTGGTTACTTCCTCTTCCTTGTGGGAAATGAGAGTTAAATTTGCCCGTCCAGACACCTCCAGCTAGTCTCTCATTTTTTCTCCCTATTCCTGTTCATTTTCCGCAGAAATTGCAAAGTGGGCCAAAGAGGGTGTTATAGGCACTGACTCACCAAGTGGGGAAAGTGTTAGTAAAGCGTCTGGAATGTTGCACCCGAGTACCAGGGGATGAAAACTGAGACACATTTGAACACGTTTCCCGATCACACAGTGGATCATACTCTGGGTTCCACATGCATGTTTTAGCTGAAGGAAGAATCCCTTAAACATGGAGAGTTGAGACCCATGGAATGGGTACCATGCAATATGACTTCAAAGGGTCTGCATTTGCACACCGAACCTCACCAATCCTATCACTGCTGCATTTATGCCGCTGTACACACGCTTGATTCTCTTTCGGAGACATATAAATCCATAGGTTTTAAGATTCTTACTAGTCAGGTATATTCTTAGGCTTTTAATATGGGGTGTTGAGTCCACTTCGTTAAGAAAGGAGTAGCTCTTGTCTATTACATATTTGGCTTATGGAACGGTATCTGTGCTAATTTCAATCTCTGGTTTTATGCAGCACCCCAACTCACCTTTCCCCTTAAGCAAGCATAACTTGGTTTTCTACATTTGAGACCCTTTTCTGTTTTGTAATCCAGTTCCTGTGTAGCCAAGTTTACATTCCATGTAGTAGTGATATCTTATGATGTTTCTTTTTCTGTGTGACTTATTTCACTTAGAATCATCGTACCTGAATCCACTCATTATGCTTTACGGTCCTGATGACATAGATTTCATTGCTGAGTGATATTGCATTGTACGTAAATACCACAACTTCTTTATCCATTTTTCGCTTTCTGTGATATTGAACTTGTACAGTAAACGAGTTTCTTGTAAACAGAGCCGGCCGAAACTTTGGGGTGGCTGTGTCTTTTTGATTTTAATTTCCCTAAGCTATAGGACCATAAGTGGAAGTGCCCTAGGCTTTGTTGCTTTGTATTTTAGATGTTTCAGGAAACACCATACACTTCTCCAGAGTGGCTGTTGGCAATTTACATCTCGCCCATCAGCACAACAAGGCTCCTAGTTCTCCATGGCCTGTCCTGCCTTTCTGGATTTTACACTTTTTTCAGATGGCCCTTTTGACCGGGGGGCAGTGAGACTTCATTGTAGTGCAGATTTCCTTTGCAAGCTTGCTTGGTTGGCCAAAAACGGCGTATGTGTTTTTTCCTGAATATATTCAGGAAAAAACGCATACGCCCTTTTTGGCCAAGTGCATCATTGTGGACGTTCTGCCTCTTTTCCTATGCTTTACATGCAATTCCAGTCTACCTCCTGAAATCGGTTTCCTGCAATTCTGCCCCGCTTTCAAGTCCTCTTGGCAGCCTTCCTTCAATATATTTTTGGACAATAGCTGTCATTTATAACTCTGCAGGTTTGTGAATTACACTGCCCCTGAGCTCCTTTCTTCAACTCGCTTTCTTGTGAGCTGGCCGCAACACCGCAGGATTGCTTCAGGCCCTAGTTTGGTTCCGGCATCGTATCCTGGGCCTTTGGTTAATTCCTCTTCCTGGTGGGAAATGAGAGTTAAATTTGTCCGTCCAGACACCTCCAGCTACTCTCTCATTGGTTCTCCCCCTTCCTGTTCATCTAACGCAGAAATTGCAAACTGGGCCAAACATGAGGTTAAAGGCACTGACTCTCCAAGTGGGGAGAGTGTTAGTAAAGCGTCTGGAATGTTGCACCCGAGTACCAGGGGACGAAAACTGAGACACATTTGAACACGTTTCCCGATCACACGGTGGATCATACTCTGGGTTCCACATGCATGTTTTAGCTGAAGGAAGAATCCCTTAAACCTGGAGAGTTGAGACCCATGGAATGGGTACCATGCAATATGACTTCAAAGAGTCTGCATTTGCTCACCGAACCTCACCAATCCTATCACTGCTGCGTTTATGACACTGTACACATGCTTGATTCTCTTTCGGAGACATATAAATCCATAGGTTTTAAGATTCTTACTAGTCAGGTATATTCTTAGGCGTTTAATATGGGGTGTTGAGTCCACTTCGTTGAGCAAGGAGTAGCTCTTGTCTATTACATATTTGGCTTATGGAACGGTATCTGTGCTAATTTCAATCTCTGGTTTTATGCAGCACCCCGACTCACCTTTCCCCTTTAGCAAGCATAACTTGGTTTTCTACATTTGACACCCTGTTGTGTTTTGTAATTCAGTTCCTGTGTAGCCAAGTTTACATTCCGTATAGTAGTGATGTCTTATGATGTTTCTTTTTCTCTGTGACTTATTTCACATAGAATCATCGTACCTGAATCCACTCATTTTGCTGCTACAGGCCTGATGACATAGATTTCATTGCTGAGTGATATTGCATTGTACATAAGTACCACAACTTCTTTATCCATTTTTCGCTTTCTGTGATATTGAACTTGTACCGTAAACGAGGTTCTTGTAAACAGAGCCGTCCCATCTTTGTGGTGGCTGTGTCTTTTTGAATTTCATTTCCCTAAGCTATAGGACCATAAGTGGAAGTGCCCTGGGCTCTGTTGCTGTGTTTTTTGGATGTTTCAGGAAACACCATACACTTCTCCAGAGTGGCTATTGGCAATTTACATCCCGCCCATCAGCATAACAAGGCTCTCCGTTCTCCATGGCCTGTCCTGCCTTTCTGGATTTTACACATTTTTCAGATGGCCCTTTGACCGGGGTGAAGTGAGACTTCATTGTAGTGCAGATTTCCTTTGCGAGTTTGCTTGGTTGGCCAGAAAGGGCGTATGCGTTTCTTCCTGAATATATTTAGGAAAAAACGCATACGCCCTTTTTGGCCAAGTGCATCATTGTGGATGTTCTGCCTCTTTTCCTATGCTTTACATGCAATTCCAGTCTACCTCCTGAAATCGCTTTCCTGCAGTTCTGCCTTGCTCTCAGTGCCTCTTCATAGCCTTACCTCAATATACTTTTGGAAAATAGTTGGCCTTCATAACTCTGCAGGTTTTTGAATTGCAGTGGCCCTTAGCTCCATTTTTCAGCTCTTATTTTTGTGATCTTGCCTCATATCCACAGGATTTCTTCAGGCCCTATTCTTCTTCTGGGGCGCCTTGCTCTGCCTTTGGTTAATTCTTCTTCCTGATGTGAAATTAGAGTGACATGTGCCCATTGAAACTGCTACAGCTATTTTCTCACTGGTTCCCCCTATTCCCATTCATCCTCCGCACTAACTGCAGACTGTGCGATACCGGAACTTAAAGGCATTGACTCTCCATGTGGAGATGTTGTTAGTAAAGTGGCTGGAATGATGATTCGGAGCCCCAGGAGAGGAAAATGAGGTGCATTTTAGAAACCTTTCCCGATCATATGGTATACCATCTGCTGGATTTCCCATGCATGGTTTAGCTGTAGGAAGATTCCCTTCAACTTGGAGTGTTGGGACCCTTGGAATAAGTAGCATGAAGTATTGCATTAAACTTTCGGCAGTTGCTCACCAAAGCTCACCAATCCTTTCAGCCCCAAGTGTCCAGCCTTATGTCTTATCCAGCTGTGGGTTTATATGTGGTCATTCCAGGTTGCATCACAGCCCCTGAGTGAATATTGTAAGAATTTTTCTCTCTTTCATTGTTTCTGCGTTTTGGTTTTAAAATTTATTTCTAAATTTATTTCTATAATTTCTATAAATGAAATTTATTTCTCATTTTCACTGCTGTGTTTGTGCCGCTCTGCGCACACTTGATTCCCTTATGGAGATATATCAATACATGGGTTTTAAGATTCTTATTACTCAGATATATTTCTCTGTGGTGTATAGGGTGTGTTGAGGCCAGTTCATTGAGCAAGGTGTAGATCTTGTCTGATACCTATTTGGTTTATTGAACGGTATCTGTGCTAATTTCAAACTCTGGTTTTATGCATCACCCCACCTCTCCTTTCCCCTTAAGCTGACATAAGTGTGTTTTCTAAATGTGAGACACTGTTCTGTTTTGTAATTCATTTTTTGTGCAGCCATATTTATCCTCCCTCTATAAGTGATATCTTATGATATGTTTCTTTTTCTGTTTGACTTATTTCAAGTAGTATTATCGGACCTCAATCCACTCTTTATCCTTCTACTAGCCTTATTACATTGATTTCATGGTGAAGAGATATTCCATTGTACATAAGTACCACATTTTCTTTATCCATTGTTCTCTTTCCTGGGATATTTAAGGTGTACTGAAGTTGAGGTTCTTGTAAACAGAGTAGCCCTAAACTGTGGTGTGCTTGTGTCTTGTTGATTTTTAGACTTCCCTAGATATACTCCCGTGATTGGAAGTGCCCTATGCTCTGTCGCTCTGTTTTTTAGATGATTTAGGAACCACCATACACTTCTCCAGAGTGGCTCTCGGCAGTTCACACACTGTCCATCAGCGTATAAAGGCTCCCTGTTCTCCATGGCCTGTCCTGCATTTCTGGTTTTTACAATTTTTTCGGATGGCCCTTTTGACCGGTGGGAAATGAGACTTCTTTGTTGTGCACATTTGCATTGCTTGCTTGCTTGGTTGCCCATAAAGTGCGTATGCGTTTTTTCCTGGATATATTCAGGAAAAAACGCATACTCCCTTTTGGGCCAACTGCATCATTGTGGACGTTCTGCCTCTTTTCCTATGCTTTACATGCAATTCCAGTCTACCTCCTGAAATCGGTTTCCTGCAATTCTGCCCCGCTTTCAACTCCTCTTGGCTGCCTTACTTCAATATATTTTTGGAAGATAGTTGTCATTTATAACTCTGCAGGTTTGTGAATTGCAGTGACCCTGAGCTCCATTTTTTAAGTTGCTCTTTTGTGAGCTGGCCTCAAAACCGCAGGATTGCTTCAGGCCCTATTTTGGCTCCGGCGAGGCGGGCTGAGCCTTTTTTTAATTCTTATTCTTAATGGGAAATTAGAGTGACATGTGCCCGTCCAAACCCCTACAACTATTTTCTCATTGGTTCCCCCTCTTCCCGTTCATCCTCCTCACAATTTGCTAAATGTGTGAAACAGAAGTTTAAATGTGCTGATTCTCTAAGTGGGGAGATTCTAAGTAACGTGGCTGGAATGATGAACAGGAGCACCAGGAGAGGATAAATGAGGTGCATTTTAGACACATCTCCCGATCACATGGTGTACAGTCCTCTGGGTTTTCCATGCATGTTTTAGCTGTAGGAAGATTCCTTGAACCTGCAGATTTGGGACCCATTGAATGGGTACCAGGTAGTATTACTTTAAAGGGTGTGCATTTCCTCACCCAACCTCACATTTCTCTTAGCGTGAACAGTTTCCAGCCTTATGTCTCATCCTGCTGTGGGTCTAGATGTGTTCAATCCATGTTGCATCACCGTCCCTGAGGAAAAGTTGTAAGAGGTTTTCTCTGTCTCTCTGTCATTTATTATTTTCAATTTATAACTATATTGGTTACAGCTGATTTTCAAAGCTCTGTTTCTTGCTGCTGTACATCCACTTGATTCACGTACAGAGAGACATCAATAAATTCTTTTTCAGATTCTTACCAGTCATAGATATTCTTTTCCGGTGACTTGAGTGTGCTGAGTGCAGTTCTTTTAGCTACCGTGTAGGCCTTGTTGATTATCAGTTTGGTATTTGGAATGGTATCTTTGCTAATTTCAACCTCCTGGATGATGCCTCACCCCTCCCCACCTTTCCCGTTTAGCAGCCTTACGCGTGTTTTCTACATATTTGACTATGTTTTTGTTTTGTAATTTATTTCATGTGTAGCCATTTTGGATTCCACCTTTAAGTGATATCTTATGATATGTGTCTTTTTCTTTTTGAATTATGTCACTTAGAATGATCATACGTAACTCCTCCGGAATTGTTACAACTGGCCATATTTCATTGATTTCCAGGCTGAGTAATATTCCACTCTACATAAGTACCACATCTCTATCCATTTTTTCCCTCCAGAGACATTTAAGTTATATCCTAGTCGAGGATCTTTTAAACAGAGAGGCAGTAAACATTGGGGTGCCTGTGTCCTCTCGATTTTTGTTTTTCCCAAGATATACGCCCATGAGTGCAAGTGCCCTATGCTCTGTAGCTCATGTTTTAGATGCTTTAGTAAACACAATACACTTCTCCAGAATGGCCGTTGGCAATATACATTTCCACTATAAGCCTCACAGGGCTCCCTCTTCTCCTTGCCCTGTCCTGCATTTCTGGTGTTTACACTTTATGAGGATGGCTCTTCTGACTGATGCGAAGTAATATCTTTTGTAGTACTGATTTCCAGTGCCCACCTGTTTGGTTGGCTAAAAAAGTGTATGCCCTTTTCTTGAATATATACAGAAAAAAACGCATACAGCCTTTTTGGCCAACTGCAATGTCGGCAATGTTCAGCTCCTTTTCTTGTGCTTAATGGCGAGTCCTTTCTACCTCCTCAAATCCCTTTCCTGCCATTCTCCCTTGCTTGCCAATCCTTTTCTCTGACTTTCCTCAAGACATTTCTCAGTGATAGATATTTTCAACTCTGCAGTTTCGTGAATTTTACTGCCCCTGAGTTCCATTGTTCAACTTGTGTTTATGGGAACTGGCCACAAAGCAGTGGGATTTCCTCAAGCCCTATACTGTTTCCATGGGCAACCCTAGCCTTTGGTCAATTCATCTTCCTGATTGGAAATTAGAGTGACATGTGCCTGTCTGAACACCTAGGACTTGTCTCTCTTTGTTCCTCATCCTTCCGCTTCATCCTCTGGACAAATTGCAAACTGTATGCAACAGGATGTTGACAGTGTTGACATCTCCAAGTGGGGAGACTGTTAGTAAAGACGCTGGAGGGGTGAACCCGAGCACCAGGAGATGAGGAGATGAGATGCTTTTTCCAAACTCTTCCCGATCAGACGGTATACCATCCTCTGGATGTGACAGACATGTTTTAGCAGTAGGAAGAGTCCCATTCATGTAAGGAGAACACCAGGGCTTTTTCAAAATCAGTGTCTCCCCGAAACCCAAACTGGGGAGTTTTTTAAGCTACGGCTACACATATGTTCATTAAGGGCCTTGGGAAGTAGGCAGAGTCCAAACTTTAGATGACTGAGGTCTTCAGGGTCAGAAGCACTCACCACCGGCTTCCCTTAGGTTACACTTTAACTGTCATTGATAGATGATGTCAATAAAAATATCTGTTCTTTTTCCGATTATTTCCCCTTATAGGTTATTGCACAATATTGAGTGTAGTTCCCTGTGCTATACAGTAGTTCCTTGTTGATGATCTATTTTATACATAGCAGTGTGTATGTGTTAATTCCAAACTGTTAATTTATCCCTCCTCCCACCTTTCCCCTTTGGTAATAATAAATTATAAGATTTTATACTTCTCAGAAATGGGGGAGCTGAAAGAGAGGTATCATTTTCAATGGAAAAGCATTTAAAACAAGATTGAAGCTTTAACCAAGATTATTAGATGTACATCCTTGGAAAGAAATCACTTCATTTCTCTAATATTGACCTGACAAATAAGACAAACCTTCTCACTGAACTTGCTTATAATAAAGTGATGGAAATATCAAATGGAAGTGTTAGAAACATCTTATTTTACCCGAGCCTTATAAACTGTTCTATGTTAACTACAGTTTGGCTCACACATCTGTTCATTGAAGTTACAATAGTCTCAATTTCTGTTACTGATCCTCCAGAGTGGACCCCAACAAGGGTCCCCCTGCCCAGTGTCATTGGGGCCAACAGATCGAGAGTGAGTTTGGTTCACAAGCAAAGGAAACTTTATATTTTGATCAGAGAATGGAGAGGTGAGAGCATGCACTACCCCGTGGGCTGTGGGCTGGGCTGCTGTATAGAGATCCTGTCAGAGTCAGTGGGAGGGAGGGGGCGGAGCTCTCGAGGGCCGGGTTGGCTGCAGCTCAGGCTCTATATCTCGGAGTCTGCACTGGGCCCCAGGAGCTGAGGTGTCGACCCAGCCATTCTGCACCAGGAAATCTGGTCTGAAGTGCCGGGTGTGGAACCTCTGCATGCGGGACCCTAGGAGCATGTGAAATTAGACAAAGCACAAAGGATAAAAAAGGTCAGACTTGACTTTATTGCCCACATTCTATTTTTATCTCCCAGGGATTTTTAATGGGCTTTGCTGGGGACAAACCCCTCCTCTGCCTTTTGTCCCGTTCCTCATTCTTGGAGTGCTGAGGGTGCAGACCCTTCTTCTGTAACTGCTGAGTGCTGAGTTGGGAGCCCTCATACCAGGGGACGAGGGTCAGAACTTCTCCCCAGCAGCCTCCAGGTGACGTTGATTGGCCCCAGGACCCCTGCCTCTCTGCTCGTCCGCCTGAGCACCAGCATTGGAAGTGTTATAGATTCTAATGACCTTTAAGGGTCCAGGAAAGAGATGTGCAGAGACGCTGTGGGGGCCGGTTTCACCCCACCCCACATTTGTTCGGCCACCTTAGGCTGACCGTTTCTGCCAGCCTAGATGCTCTGACCAGTAGTCTGCTCTTTCTTCAATTAGGCCTCTGAATTAACGTAAAAACAGCACCAGCTGTCAGAGCCCTGCCCGCTCAACTCCCAGACAGTCCAGGGTCAGTGGTGATCAAGGACCATGATGGCCACTGAGTCAACAGCCTTTTGAAGTAAACAGGAGTCCAGCCGGTCTTATTGGCCACCATCATCACGGTGTCTGTAGGCTTTTCTATGGTGACAGTGTGATATACGGTTCCCCCGCCAAGATTATTAGCTCCCCTCCGGGTGCAGGAAGTCCTGCAAGCAGTAGTCTACTCCTTCGGGACACACTCTTGTTGTTTTATGAGAGAAACTCCAGGTCAAGTGATGTTCACACGAGTCGTCATGGTGCCCTGTTGCCCCCGGTTATCTCTCTGGATGTTGGAGTTGGAGGGCCTCCTCACTCGAGGTCGGTGTGCCCACGGAGCGAACCCTGCAACTTCAGGGCATGGTTGGTGATTAGGATCACCACGTGGGGTCCTTTTCCCTTAGGAGGGAGGTGGCCTTTTGGGCTGCTGATTTCCAGGTTTTTAGATACCGCCAGTATCTTGGCCAGATGTGGCAGTGGGCCAAGCCCCTTGGTGACTGTAGTTTATCCTACCTGGATGGCATTCTTGCGTTGTTCCATTTCAAGTGGTCCCAGTTTTTGCACTAATTCTCCAATGGCGATTCACCTTTCACCAGGAATGGAAAGGTCAAAGGGTTTAGCTCAATTAGGGAGTTCCAGGGCAAGGGTCTGAATTGACTGCTCTTTCCATTCTTGAAAGGCCACTTCTGGATTCTGTTCAAAAGGATCATCATCTTTTCCTTTCAGTGTTTCATATAGAGGCCCAGCTAGTAGACTGTAGTTAGGGATCCAGAAGCAGCAAACCCTGGCCTCCCCAGGAACCCCGAAGCTGTCTTCTAGTTTTAGAAAGGGGTAAGGCTGCAAATGGTTTCTTCCCTTTCCTGGGATGGGCTTCTCTGACCTTGTGTGAGAATGAAGCCCAGGCAGGTCACCGCAGTCTGTGATATTTGAGCTTTTTCTTGGACAACTTCTATCCTTTATTGGCTTGGTAGTTCAGAGGCCTCCTTAGTAGGGCTGGCGATCAGAATGTCGTCTGCATATTGAAGGAGGGTTTCCTTTTCCAGAGGTAGAACTTTTCGGTCGTTAGCTAAGCTTTCCCCAAAGATGGTGTGGGAATTTTTGAACCCTTGGGGCAAGACGGCCCGGAAGTATTGTTTTAGTTGTATGTTGAGTCCTGCCACTCACAAGCCAAAATTTCTTGTGACTCTGGGACTAATGGAATACAAAAGAAGGCATCATTGAAGACTAATACAGAATACCATGTCCTGGTGGTTGGTAGAATGACCAGCAGGGTGTAGGAATCAGGAGCAACTGGAGGTATATCCTCGGTGGCTTCACTGACTGTCCTGACATCCTTTACCAGGTCCCCAGCAGCCCATGGGGCTCTCGTGGTCAGGCCAATCCCAGGATATGGAGCTCTCCTGGACAGGTACCCCACCCCCAACCCAGCCCACGGGGCTCTCATGGTCAGGCCCCTCCCAGGATACAGAGCTACCCTTGCAGGTACCGTGGCAGGGCTGGGCACACAGGAACCGTGCACATAGCCCTCATTGAAGAGCACCCCCAGCTCACCTGTCGCTCAGAGCTGACACAGAGCACCTCAGAGCAGGACTTGAACTAACAAACAGCAGCTCTGACAGGTCTGTGACCCTGGGCATCACTCTGTGTGGCCTCCCTCCACCTGGTCTTCCAGAGACTTCCACTGCACCCAGGGCACCAGGCCTCTGTCTCCAACCACCACCCACCCCTCCTCTCCCTGACTCCTGGGTTCCTCTCATTAGGAGAGGGTTTTCTTGAAGTTGTCTCCCACTCATGGGCCAGATAAAATGATTAGAAAACAAGCCAAAGCTGCAGCCCCTTGTCTATCCTGACTCTCAGGAGCCCACACCTGTTCCTTGGACCTGGCCGGTTCAGCAAGTTCCATTTCCTGCAACTGTGAGCCCCTGAGGGGTGATGATTGGCTGACCTGGGCAGCCTTACCATGCCGGCCAGCCCTCCCCAGGTGTGCCTGGGTTGAGATCAATATAAATACCACTCCAGGCAGCAAAAGCCCCTGCAGCTGTGCCTGACGCCATTCTCTCTGCCCTGTCAGCAGTCTCGGGGCTGGGCTGGTGGGAGGGAGTGAGAGGCCACGGCTTTGTGGGTGGCCCAGTGTGAGTGGGGCTCTGCTGGACTTTCTGCAGCAGTTGCCAGGCTGCCACCTGCTAAAGAAGAGGATGTGTCACCCATACCTGCTGCTGGAATTTCTCCCTGGGCAGAGGTGAGGAAGGAAAAAAGCAGTGGGGGCAGGGACAGGACGGGTATCTCAGGCAGGGAAATGGAAATCTTCCAGAAGAGCACCCAGGGCCAGGACCATCCTGGCTGGCCTGCAGGCACCAAGTCAGCTGGCATGCTGTCACTCGTGTGGCTCCATGGCCCTTCCTCTAGGCTTTCAAGTCCTTGTATATATTCAGGTGTTTTACCTGGGAAGGGTGGGAACAGTTCAGCAGCAACTGGCCTGGGGCTCGGCTCACGTTTACTCACAGATGCCTCGGCACGGTGCCCCAGCTTTGCAATGAGGACGCTTGATGTGTGGGGGCTGCTGGCTGAATGGGAGACGATTCCCCACCACTGACCAACTTCAGAATTGTTTACAACTGGAGCAAGTGCCCTGATACGGTTTTCCTCTGAGTAACTGGTGGGTTCTGTTTTTTTTTTTCTCTTTTTCGTTTTTGGTTCAAGGTAGATTTTATTCCTCTTTTTTGTATTTACAGATATAAGCATGGAAATAATTTATTCATATAAATACATGTATGTGAAGGGAATAATTGTTTTTTCTGTTTTATTTTTTAAATTTTATTTCTTTTTAATTTTGAATTTTATTTTATATTTTTATACAGCAGCTTCTCATTGGTTATCTATTTTATACATATAAATGTTTACATGCCAATCCCAATCTCTCAACTCCTCCCACCACCACCCCTCCAAGAGCTTTCCCCCCTTGTTGTCCATACGATTGTTGTCTACATCTGTTGCTCTATTTATGCCTTGCAAAACGGTTAATCTGTACAGTTTTTCTAGGTTCCACATATATGCATGAATATACAAGATTTGTTTTTCTCTTTCTGACATACTTCACTCTGTATGACAGTCTCTAGATCCATTGACGTCTCTACAAATGACCCAATTTCATTCCTTTCATGGCTTAGTAATATTCCATTTTATATATGTACCACAGCTTTATGCATTCGTCTGTCTGTGGGCATTTAGGTTGCTTCCATTACCTCGATATTGTAAATAGTGATGCAATGAACATTGCGGTGAATGTCTCTTTTTGATTTATGGTTTTGTCTGGGTATATGTCCAGTACTGGGATTGCTGTATCATATGGTAATTCTATTATTAGTTTCTTAAGAAACTCCATATTGTTCTCCATAGTGACTCTATCAATTTATATTCCCAACAATAGTGGAAGAGGCTTCCTTTTCTCCACACCCTTTCCAGCATTTGTTGTTTGTAGATTTTCAGATGATGCCCATTCTAACAGGTGTGAGGTGATACCTCATTGTTGAGTCCATTTCATTGAGCAAGGGGTAGGTCTTGTCTATTACATATTTGGCTTATGGAACGGTATCTGTGCTAATTTCAAACTCTGGTTTTATGCAGCACCCCAACTCACCTTTCCCCTTAAGCAAGCATAAGTTGGTTTTCTAAACTTGAGACCCTGTTCCGTTTTGTAATTCAGTTCATGTGTAGCCAAGTTTACATTCCATGCATTAGTGATACCTTATGATGTTTCTTTTTCTGTGTGACTTATTTCACTTAGAATCATCGTGCCTCAATCCACTCATTATGCTGGTACAGGCCTGGTGACACAGATTTCATTGCTGAGTGGTATTCTGTTGTACGTAAGTACCGCAACTTCTTTATCAATTATTTGTTCTCTGGGATATTTAACTTGTACTGTAGAAGAGGTTCCTGTAAACAGAGCCGTCGTAAATTTTGGGGTGGCTGTGTCTTTTTGATTTTAATTTCCCTAAGCTATAGGACCATAAGTGGAAATGCCCTAGACTCTGTTGCTTTGTTTTTCAGATGTATCAGGAAACACCATACATTTCTCCAGAGTGGCTGTTGGCAATTTACATCCCGCCCAGCAGCATAACAAGGCTCCTTTTTCCCCATGGCCTGTCTTGCCTTTCTGGATTTTACACTTTTCTCAGATGGCCCTTTAGACCGGGGGGAAGTGACACTTCATAGTAGTTCGGATTTCCATTGCAAGCTTGCTTGGTTTGCCAAAAAGGGCGTATGTGTTTTTTCCTGAATATATTCAGGAACAAACTCATACGCCCTTTTTTGCCAAGTGCATCATTGTCGATGTTCTGCCTCTTTTCCTCTGCTTTAAATGCAAATCCAGTCTACCTCCTGAAATCGGTTTCCTGCAATTCTGCCCTGCTTTCAAGTCCTCTTCGCAGCCTTACTTCAATATATTTTTGGACGTTATCTGTCATTTATAACTCTGCAGGTTTGTGAATTACAGGGCCCCTGAGCTCCTTTCTTCAACTCGCTTTCTTGTGAGCTGGCCGCAAACCCGCAAGACTGCTTCAGGCCCTAATCTGCTTCTGGCAGGGCACGCTGAGCCTTTGGTTAATTCCTCTTCCTGGTGGGAAATGAGTGTTAAATATGCCCGTCCAGACACCTACCTCACTCTCAACCCCTTGGTGATGTGGGTCCTCTGGTTTGTGGCCACCTTTGCTGGGTTCCTCACCTTTCGATGATGTGGCCCCACTAGTCTGAGGACACTCCTGCCTGGTTCTCATCCACGTGGTTATGTGGACTCCCTGGTGAGAGTCTGTTCCTGGCTTTGTTCCTCACCCACCTGTGAGGGAGACCCTCTGCTGATAGGTCACTCCTGCATGGCTGGCACACATTGCCTTGGTGAAGTCAGCCATGTGGTGGCAGTTGGAGCGTGCTGGGAATCTCCTCCCCCCGGTGATGAGGGCCCTCTTGCCTTAGGCCATAACTGCTGGGCTCCCCACATTTTCTGATGTGCGCCAAGTGAGTGAGGAGACTCTTGCCAGGTTCCCATCCCCATGGCGATATGGGCCTTCTGCTCTGAGGTCAAAACGGCTGGCTTGCTCACAGTACCATGATGTGGACCCTCTGCTGTGAGTTCACTCCAGCAAGGATCCCTTATCATCAGTGCTCTGAGCCGCCTGCTGGGAGGTTCCAACTGCTGGATTCCTCAACTTTTTTATTCTATGTGCCCTCTGTTGTGTGGCTCCTCCTGCCTGCCTCACTGCCAGCCCCTTGGTAATGACTGTCCTATGGCTTGAGGCCACATGTGCTGCGTTCCTCACCTTTCGATGATGTAACCCCACTCGTGTGAGGACACTCCTGCCTGGTTCCCATCCCCTTGGTGAGGTGGGCCCTCTGGCGAGAGTCTAATGCTGGCTGGGTTCCTCAACGTTCTGTGAGGTAGGCCCTCTGCTGTGAGGTCACTCCTGCCTGGCTGGCACACGTCACCTTGGAGACGTGAGCCCTCTGGTGGCAGTTGGAGCGTGCAGGGCGCCTCCTCCTCTCGGTGATGACGGCCCTCTGGCGTCAGGCCCTAAATGGTGGGCTCCCCACATTTTCTGATGTGCGCCCAGTGGTGCGAGGACACTCCAGCCAGGTTCCCATTCCCATGGGGATGTGGGCCTTCTGCGCTGAGGTCCCAACGCCTGGGTTGCTCACAGTTTTATGATGTGGGCCCTCTGCTGTGAGTTCACTGTGGCCTGGATCCCATAGCCTCAGTGTTCTGAGCCGCCTGCTGGAAGGTCTAAATGCTGGAATCCTCACGTTTTTTATATTATGTGCCCTGTGTTGTGAGGCTACTCCTGCCTGCCTCACTCCAAGGCCCTTGGTGATGTGGGTCCTCTGGTTTGAGGACACATGTGCTGGGTTCCTCACCTTAAGATGATGAGGCTCCACTGGTGTGAGGATAATCCTGACTGGTTCCCATCCCCTTTGTGATGTGGGCCCTCTGGTGAGAGTCTGATCCTGGCTGGGTTCCTCACCCATCTGTGAGGTGGGCCCTCTACTATCAGGTAACTCTTGCCTGGTTTGCTCACCTCGCCTTGTTGACATGAGCCCTCTGGTGGCACTTGGACCCTGCTGGGAGACTCCTCACCTTTGTGATGAGGGCCCTCTGACGTCAGGCCCTAACTGCTGGGCTCACCAACTTTTCTTAGTGAGCCCAGTGATGCTTTGGCACTCCTCTTAGGATCCCATCTCCATGGGGATGTGGGCCTTCTGCTCTGAGGTCCCAACGGCTGGGTTGTTCACATTTTCATGATGTGGGCTCTCTGGTGTTAGTTCACAGAGGCCTGGATCCCATAGCCTCTGTGCTCTTGGCCGCCTGCTGGGAGGTTCCAACTGCTGGATTCCTCACTTTTTTAATTTTTTGGGCCCTCTGTTGTGAGGATCCTCCTGCCTGCCTCACTCCCAGCCCCTTCGTGATGTGTGTCGTCTGGTTTGAGGCCACATGTGCTGGGTTCCTCACCTTTCGATGATGTGGGACCAATGGTCTTAGGAGACTCCTGCCTGGTTCACATCCCCTTGGTGATGTGGGCCCTCTGTTGAGAGTCTGATCCTGGCTGGGTTCCTCACCCATCTGTGAGGTGGGCCGTCTGATGTGAGGTCACTCCTGCCTGGCTTGCTCACCTCGCCTTGTGGACATGAGCCCTCTGGTGGCACTTGGAGCCTGCTGGGAGCCTCTTCACCTCTGTGATGAGGGCCCTCTGACGTCAGGCCCTAACTGCTGGGCCCCCCAACTTTCTTAGTGAGCCCAGTGATGCTCGAGCACTCCTCCTAGGTTCCCATCTCCAAGGGGATGTGGGCCTTCTGGTCTGAGGTTCCAACGGCTGGGTTGATCACAATTTCATGATGTGGGCTCTCTGGTGTTAGTTCACTGTGGCCTGGATCCCATAGCCTCTGTGCTCTTGGCCGCCTGCTGGGAGGTTCCAACTGCTCGATTCCTCAACTTTTGTATTCTATGGGTCCTGTG
The DNA here is from genome assembly GCF_964270905.1 of Leucopleurus acutus. NCBI lineage: Eukaryota > Metazoa > Chordata > Mammalia > Artiodactyla > Delphinidae > Leucopleurus > Leucopleurus acutus. The sequence continues at coordinate 30,235 of NW_028138990.1, forward strand.
TTGTCTGCCTCACTCGCAACCCCTTCGTGATGTGGGTCTTCTGGTTTGAGGCCACATGTGCTGGGTTCCGCATCTTTCAATGATGTGGCCCCACTGGTGTGAGGACACTCCTGCCTGGTTCCCATCCCCTTGATGATGTGGGCCTTCTGGTGACAGTCTTATCCTGGCTGGGTTCCTGACGTTTCTGTGAGGTAGGCCCTCTGCTGTGAGGTCAATCCAGCCTGACTTGCACACATCACCTTGGCGACGTGGGCCCTCTGTTGGCACATGGAACCTGCTGGGAGCCTCCTGTCCTCGGTGATGATGGCCCTCTAGCATCAGGCTCTAACTGCTGGGCTCCCCACGTTTTCTGATGTGAGCCCAGTGATGCCAGGACACTCCTGTCAGGTTCCCATCCCCATGGGGATGTGGGCTTTCTGCTCTGAGGTCCCAACGCCTGGGTTGCTCACAGTTTCATGATGTGGGCTCTCTGGTGTTAGTTAACTCCTGCCTGCATCCCATAGCTTCTGTGCTCTCGGCCGCCTGCTGGGAGGTTCCAAATGCTGGATTCCTCACTTTTTTTATTCTTTGGGCCCTCTGTTTTTAGGCTACTCCTACCTGCCTCACTCCTATCCCCTTTGTGATGTATGTCCTCTGATATGAGGCCACATGTGCTGGGTTCCTCACCTTTCGATGATGTGGCCCCACTGATGGGAGGACAGTCCTGACTGGTTCCCATCCCCTTGGTGTTGTGGGCCCTCTGGTGAGAGTCTCATCCTGCCTCGGTTCCTCACCCTTCTGTGAGATAGGCCCTCTGCTGTGAGGTCACTACTGCCTGGCTGGTGCATGCCACCTTGTAGACGTGGGCCCTCTGTTGGCAGTTGGAACCTGCTGGGAGTCTCCTCTCCTCAGTTATGAGGGTCCCCTGGTATCAGGCCCTAAATGCTGGGCTCCTAACATTTTCTGATATGTGCTAAGTGGTGTGAAGCCACTCCTGCCAGGTTCCCATCCCAATGGGGATGTGGGCCTTCTGTTCTGAGGTCCCAACGGCTGAGCTGCTCACAGGTTCATGATGTGGGCCCTCTGCTGTGAGTTCACTGCGGCCTGGATCCCATAGCCTCGGTGCTCTGGGCCACTTGCTGGGAGGTTCCAACTGCTGGATTCCTCAACTTTTATATTCTATGGACCCTGTGTTGTGAGGCTGGTCCTGCCAGCCTCATTCCGAACCCCTTGGTGAAGTGGTTCCTCTGGTTTGAGGACACATGTGCTGGGATCCTCACCTTTCGATGATGTTGTCCCACTGGTGTGGGGACACTCCTGCCTGGTTCCCATCCCCTTGGTGATGTGGGCCCTCTGGTGAGAGTCTGATCCTGGCTGTGTTCCTCACCCTTCTGTGAGGTGGGCCCTCTGCTGTGAGGTCACTCCTGCCAGCCTGGCACACATCGCCTTGGTGACGTTGGCCCTCTGGTGGCAGCTGGAGCCTGCTGGGAGCCTCCTCCTCTCGGTGATGAGTGCCCTCTAGCGTCAGACCCTAACTTCTGAGCACCCCACGTTTTCTGATGCGAGCCCAGTGATGCCAGGACACTCCTGTCATGTTCTCATCACCATGGGGATGTGGGCCTTCTGCTCTGAGTTCCCAATGTCTGGGTTGCTCACAGTTTTATGATGTGAGCTGTCTGGTGTTAGTTCACTCTGGCCTGGATCCCCTAGCCTCTGTGCTCTGGGCCGCCTGCTGGGAGGTTCCAACTGCTGGATTCCTCACCTTTCTTACTTTTAGGCCCTCTGTTACGAGGTTCCTCCTGCCTGCCTCACTCCCAGCCCCTTGGTGATGGGTGTCCTATGGTTTGAAGCCACATGTTCTGGTTTCCTCACCTTTAGATGATGTGGCCCTACTCATGTGAGGACACTCCTGCCTGGTTCCAATCCATTTGGTGATGTGGGCCCTCTGGTGCGAGTCTGATCCTGACCGGGTTCGTCACATTTCTCTGAGGTGGGCCCTCTGCTGTGAGGTCATTCGTGCCTGGTTGGCACATCGCCTTGGCGACGTCAGCCCTCTGGTGGCAGTTGGAGCCTGCTGGGAGCCTCCTTCCCTTGGTGATGAGGGTCCTCTGGCGTCAGGCCCTAACTGCTGGTCGCCCAAAATTTTCTGATACGTTCTCAGTGGTGCGAGGACACTCCTACCAGATTTCCATCCCCATGGGGATGTGGGCCTCCTGCTCTGAGGTCCCAATGGCTGGGTTGCTCAGTTTCATGACATGGGCCCTCTTCTGTGAGTTCACTGTGGCCTGGATCCCATAGCCTCGGTGCTCTGGGCCGCCTGCTGGGAGGTTCCAACTGCTGGATTCCTCACTTTTTTATTCTATGGGCCCAGTGTTGTGAGGCTACTCCTGCCTGCCTCACTCCGAGGTCCTTGGTGATGTGGGTCCTCTGGTTTGAGGACACATGTGCTGAGTACCTCACCTATCCAAGATTTGGCCCCACTGGTGTGAAGACACTCCTGCCTGGTTCCCATCACCTTGGTGATGTGGGCCCTCTGGTGAGAGTCTGATGTTGGCTGGGTTTCTCACCCTTCTGTGAGGTGGGACCTCTGCTGTGAGGTAATTCCTGCCTGGCATGCTCACATTGCCTTGGCAATGTGAGCCCTCAGGTGGCAGTTGGAGCCTGCTGGGAATCTCCTCCCCTCAGTTATGAGAGCTCTGGATAAAACACATATGCCCTTTTTTGCCAAGTGCATTATTTTTTAAGTTCTGTCTCTTTTCCTATGCTTTAAGAGCAACTCCCGTGTACCTTCTGAAATCGGTTTCCAGCAATTCTGCACCTCATTCAAGTCCTCTTTGCAGCCTTACTTCAGTATAATTTTGGATGAGAGCTGTCATTTATACCTCTGCAGGTTTCTGAGTTACAGTGCCCCTGAGCTCCTTTCTTCAACTCGCTTTCTTGTGAGCTGGCCACAACACCGGGGGATTGCTTCAGGCCCTAGTGTGGTTCCGGCATGGCACGCTGAGCCTTCCATTAATTCCTGTTCCTGGTGGGATATGAGAGTTAAATTTGCCCGTCCAGAACCCTCCAGCTAGTCTCGCAACTATTCTCCCTATTCCTGTTCATCTTCCACAGAAATTGCAAACTGGGCCAAACAGAGGTTAAAGGCACTGACTCTCCAAGTGGGGAGAGTGTTAATAAAGCGTCTGGAATGTTGCACCCGAGTACCAGGGGACGAAAACTGAGACACATTTGAACACGTTTCCCCATCACACAGTGGATCATACTCTGGGTTCCACATGCATGTTTTAGCTGAAGGAAGAATCCCTTAAACCTGGAGAGTAGAGACCCATGGAATGGGTACCATGCAATATGACCTCAAAGGGTCTGCATTTGCTCACCGAACCTCACCAATCCTACCACTGCTGCTCTTATGCCACTGCACACAAGCTTGATTCTCTTTCGGAGGCATATAAATCCATAGGTTTTAAGATTCTTACTAGTCAGGTATATTCTTAGGCATTTAATATGAGGTGTTGTGTCCACTTCGTTGAGCAAGGAGTAGCTCTTGTCTATTACATAATTGGCTTATGGAACGGTATCTGTGCTAATTTCAATCTCTGGTTTTATGCAGCACCCTAAATCACCTTTCCCCTTAAGCAAGCATAAGTTGGTTTTCTACATTTGAGACCCAGTTCTGTTTTGTAATTCAGTTCTTGTATAGCCAAGTTTACATTCCATGTAGTAGTGATATCTTATGGTGTTTCTTTTTCTGTGTGACTTATTTCACTTAGAATCATCGTACCTGAATCCACTCATTATGCTGCTACGGGCCTGATGACATAGATTTAATTGCTGAGTGATATTGCATTGTACATAAGTACCAAAACTTCTTTATCCATTTTTTGCTTTCTGTGATACTGAACTTGTACAGTAAACGAGGTTCTTGTAAACAGAGCCGTCCCAAACTTTGGGGTGGCTGTGTCTTTTTTATTTTAATTTCCCTAAGCTATAGGACCATAAGTGGAAGTGCCCTAGGCTCTGTTGCTTTGTTTTTTGGATGTTTCAGGAAACATCATACACTTCTCCAGAGTGGCTGCTGACAATTTACATCCCGCCCATCAGCATAACAAGGCTCCCAGTTCTCCATGGCCTGTCTTGCCTTTCTGGATTTTACACTTTTTTCAGATAGCCCTTTTGACCGGGGGGCAGTGAGACTTCATTGTAGTGCAGATTTCCTTTGCAAGCTTGCTTGGTTGGCCAAAAAGGGCGTATGCGTTTTTTCCTGAATATATTCAGGAAAAAACGCATACGCCCTTTTTGGCCAAGTGCATCATTGTGGACGTTCTGCCTCTTTTCCTATGCTTTACATGCAATTCCAGTCTACCTCCTGAAATCGGTTTCCTGCAATTCTGCCCCGCTTTCAACTCCTCTTGGCAGCCTTACTTCAATATATTTTTGGAAGATAGCTGCCATTTATAACTCTGCAGTTTTGTGAATTACAGTGCCCCTGAGCTCCTTTCTTCAACTCGCTTTCTTGTGAGCTGGCCGCAACACCACAGGATTGCTTCTGGCCCTAGTGTGTTTCCGGCATTGCACGCTGAGCCTTTGGTTAATTCCTCTGCCTGGTGGGAAATGAGAGTTAAATTTGCCCGTCCGGACACCTCCACCTAGTCTCTCTTTGGTTCTCCCTATTCCTGTTCATTTTCCACAGAAATTGCAAACTGGGCCAAACAGGAGGTTAAAGGCACTGACTCTCCAAGTGGGGAGAGTGTTAATAAAGCGTCTGGAATGTTGCACCCGAGTACCAGGGGACGAAAACTGAGACACATTTGAACACGTTTCCCGATCACACGGTGGATCATACTCTGGGTTCCACATGCATGTTTTAGCTGAAGGAAGAATCCCTTAAACATGGAGAGTTGAGACCCATGGAATGGGTACCATGCAATATGACTTCAAAGGGTCTGCATTTGCTCACCGAACCTCACCAATCCTATCACTGCTGCGTTTATGCCGCTGTACACACGCTTGATTCTCTTTCGGAGACATATAAATCCATAGGTTTTAAGATTCTTACTAGTCAGGTATATTCTTAGGCGTTTATTATGGGGAGTTGAGTCCACTTCGTTGAGCAAGGAGTAGCTATTGTCTATTACATATTTGGCTTATGGAACGGTATCTGTGCTAATTTCAATCTCTGGTTTTATGCAGCACCCTAAATCACCTTTCGCCTTAAGCAAGCATTAGTTGATTTTCTACATTTGAGACCCTGTTCTATTTTGTAATTCAGTTCCTGTGTAGCCACGTTTACATTCCGTGTATTGGTGATATCTTATGATGTTTCTTTTTCTGTGTGACTTATTTCACTTAGAAACATTGTAGCTGAATCCACTCGTTATGCTGCTACCGGCCTAATGACATAGATTTCATTGTTGAGTGATATTGCATTGTACGTAAGTACCACAACTTCTTTATCCATTTTTCGCTTTCTGCGATATTGAACTTGTACCGTAAACGAGGTTCTTGTAAACAGAGCCGTCCCAAACTTTGGGGTGGCTGTGTCTTTTTGATTTTAATTTCCCTAAGCTATAGGACCATAAGTGGAAGTGCCCTTGACTCTGTTGCTTTGTTTTTTGGACGTTTCAGGAAACACCATACACTTCTCCAGAGTGGCTGCTGGCAATTTACATCCCGCCCTTCAGCATAACAAGGCTCCCAGTTCTCCATGGCCTGTCCTGCCTTTCTGGATTTTACACTTTTGTCAGATGGCCCTTTTGACCGGGGGGCAGTGAGACTTCATTGTAGTGCAGATTTCCTTTGCAAGCTTGCTTGGTTGGCCAAAAAGGGCGTATGCGTTTTTTCATGAATATATTCAGGAAAAAACGCATACGCCCTTTTTGGCCAAGTGCATCATTGTGGACGTTCTGCCTCTTTTCCTATGCTTTACATGCAATTCCAGTCTACCTCCTGAAATCGGTTTCCTGCAATTCTGCCCCGTTTTCAAGGCCTCTTGGCAGCCTTACTTCAATATATTTTTGGAAGATAGCTGTCATTTATAACTCTGCAGGTTTGTGAATGACAGTGCCCCTGAACTCCTTTCTTCAACTCGCTTTCTTGTGAGCTGGCCGCAACACGGCAGGATTGCTTCAGACCCTACTGTGTTTCTGGCAGGGCCCACTGAGCATTTGGTTACTTCCTCTTCCTTGTGGGAAATGAGAGTTAAATTTGCCCGTCCAGACACCTCCAGCTAGTCTCTCATTTTTTCTCCCTATTCCTGTTCATTTTCCGCAGAAATTGCAAAGTGGGCCAAAGAGGGGGTTATAGGCACTGACTCACCAAGTGGGGAAAGTGATAGTAAAGCGTCTGGAATGTTGCACCCGAGTACCAGGGGATGAAAACTGAGACACATTTGAACACGTTTCCCGATCACACAGTGGATCATACTCTGGGTTCCACATGCATGTTTTAGCTGAAGGAAGAATCCCTTAAACATGGAGAGTTGAGACCCATGGAATGGGTACCATGCAATATGACTTCAAAGGGTCTGCATTTGCACACCGAACCTCACCAATCCTATCACTGCTGCATTTATGCCGCTGTACACACGCTTGATTCTCTTTCGGAGACATATAAATCCATAGGTTTTAAGATTCTTACTAGTCAGGTATATTCTTAGGCTTTTAATATGGGGTGTTGAGTCCACTTCGTTAAGAAAGGAGTACCTCTTGTCTATTACATATTTGGCTTATGGAACGGTATCTGTGCTAATTTCAATCTCTGGTTTTATGCAGCACCCCAACTCACCTTTCCCCTTAAGCAAGCATAACTTGGTTTTCTACATTTGAGACCCTTTTCTGTTTTGTAATCCAGTTCCTGTGTAGCCAAGTTTACATTCCATGTAGTAGTGATATCTTATGATGTTTCTTTTTCTGTGTGACTTATTTCACTTAGAATCATCCTACCAGAATCCACTCATTATGCTGCTATGGGACTGATGACATAGATATCATTGCTGAGTGATATTGCATTGTACATAAGTATCACAACTTCTTTATCAATTTTTTGCTTTCTGTGATATTGAACTTGTACGGTAAACGAGGTGCTTGTAAACAGAGCCGTCCCAAACTTTGGGGTGGCTGTGTCTTTTTGATTTTAATTTCCCTAAGCTATAGGACCATAAGTGGAAGGGCCCTAGGTTCTGTTGCTTTGTTTTTTGGATGTCTCAGGAAACACCATACACTTCTCCAGAGTGGCTGCTGACAATTTACATCCCGCCCATCAGCATAACAAGGCTCCCAGTTCTCCATGGCCTGTCCTGCCTTTCTGGATTTTACACTTTTCTCAAATGGCCCTTTTGACCGGGGGGCAGTGAGACTTCATTGTAGTGCAGATTTCCTTTGCAAGCTTGCTTGGTTGCCCAAAAGGGGCGTATGCGTTTTTTCCTGAATATATTCAGGAAAAAACGCATACGCCCTTTTTGGCCAAGTGCATCATTGTGGACGTTCTGCCTCTTTTCCTATGCTTTACATGCAATTCCAGTCTACCTCCTGAAATCGGTTTCCTGCAATTCTGCCCTGCTTTCAACTCCTCTTGGCAGCCTTACTTCAATATATTTTTGGAAGATAGCTGTCATTTATAACTCTGCAGGTTTCTGAATTACAGTGCCCCTGAGCTCCTTTCTTCAACTCGCTTTCTTGTGAGCTGGCCGCAACACCGCAGGATTGCTTCAGGCCCTAATTTGGTTCCAGCATGGCATGCTGAGCCTTTGGTTAATTCCTCTTCCTGGTGGGAAATGAGAGTTAAATTTGCCCGTCCGGACACCTCCACCTAGTCTCTCATTGGTTCTCCCTATTCCTGTTCATTTTTGACAGAAATTGCAAACTGGGCCAAACAGGAGGTTAAAGGCACTGACTCTCCAAGTGGGGAGAGTGTTAGTAATGCGTCTGGAATGTTGCACCCGAGTACCAGGGGACGAAAACTGAGACACATTTGAACACGTTTCCCGATCACATGGTGGATCATACTCTGGGTTCCACATGCATGTTTTAGCTGAAGGAAGAATCCCTTAAACATGGAGAGTTGAGACCCATGGAATGGGTACCATGCAATATGACTTCAAAGGGTCTGCATTTGCTCACCGAACCTCACCAATCCTATCACTGCTGCGTTTATGCCGCTGTACACACGCTTGATTCTCTTTCGGAGACATATAAATCCATAGGTTTTAAGATTCTAACTAGTCAGGTATATTCTTAGGCGTTTATTATGGGGTGTTGAGTCCACTTCGTTGAGCAAGGGGTAGCTCTTGTCTATTACATAATTGGCTTATGGAACGGTATCTGTGCTAATTTCAATCTCTGGTTTTATTCAGCACCCTAAATCACCTTTCGCCTTAAGCAAGCATAAGTTGGTTTTCTACATTTGAGACCCTGTTCTGTTTTGTAATTCAGTTCCTGTGTAGCCACGTTTACATTCCGTGTATTGGTGATATCTTATGATGTTTCTTTTTCTGTGTGACTTATTTCACTTAGAAACATCGTAGCTGAATCCACTCGTTATGCTGCTACCAGCCTGATGACATAGATTTCATTGCTGAGTGATATTGCATTGTACGTAAGTACCACAACTTCTTTATCCATTTTTCGCTTTCTGTGATATTGAACTTGTACGGTAAACGAGGTTCTTGTAAACAGAGCCGTCCCAAACATTGGGGTGGCTGTGTCTTTTTGATTTTAATTTCCCTAAGCTATAGGACCATAAGTGGAAGTGCCCTAGGCTCTGTTGCTTTGTTTTTTGGATGTTTCAGGAAACACCATACACTTCTCCAGAGTGGCTGCTGGCAATTTACATCCCGCCCATCAGCATAACAAGGCTCCCAGTTCTCCATGGCCTGTCCTGCCTTTCTGGATTTTACACTTTTTTCAGATGGCCCTTTTGACCGGGGGGCAGTGAGACTTCATTGTAATGCAGATTTCCTTTGCAAGCTTGCTTGGTTGGCCAAAAAGGGCGTATGCGTTTTTTCCTGAATATATTCAGGAAACAACGCATACGCCCTTTTTGGCCAAGTGCATCATTGTGGACGTTCTGCCTCTTTTCCTAAGCTTTACATGCAATTCCAGTCTACCTCCTGAAATCGGTTTCCTGCAATTCTGCCCCGCTTTCAACTCCTCTTGGCAGCCTTACTTCAATATATTTTTGGAAGATAGCTGTCATTTATAACTCTGCAGGTTTGTGAATTACAGTGCCCCTGAGCTCCTTTCTTCAACTCGCTTTCTTGTGAGCTGGCCGCAACACCGCAGGATTGCTTCTGGCCCTAGTGTGGTTCCGGCATGGCACAGTGAACCTTTGGTTAATTCCTCTTCCTGGTGGGAAATGAGAGTGAAATTTGCCCATCTGGACACCTCCACCTAGTCTCTCATTGGTTCTCCCTATTCCTGTTCATTTTCCACAGAAATTGCAAACTGGGCCAAACAGGAGGTTAAAGGCACTGACTCTCCAAGTGGGGAGAGTGTTAGTAAAGCGTCTGGAATTTTGCACCCGAGTACCAGGGGACGAAAACTGAGACACATTTGAACACGTTTCCCGATCACACGGTGGATCATACTCTGGTTTCCACATGCATGTTTTAGCTGAAGGAAGAATCCCTTAAACATGGAGAGTTGAGACCCATGGAATGGGTACCATGCAATATGACTTCAAAGGGTCTGCATTTGCTCACCGAACCTCACCAATCCTATCACTGCTGCGTTTATGCTGCTGTACACATGCTTGATTCTCTTTCGGAGACATATAAATCCATAGGTTTTAAGATTCTTACTAGTCAGGTATATTCTTAGGCATTTAATATGGGGTGTTGAGTCCACTTCGTTGAGCAAGGAGTAGCTCTTGTCTATTACATATTTGGCTTATGGAACGGTATCTGTGCTAATTTCAATCTCTGGTTTTATGCAGCACCCCAACTCACCTTTCCCCTTAAGGATGCATAAGTTGGTTTTCTACATTTGACACCCTGTTCTGTTTTGTAATTCAGTTCTTGTGTAGGCAAGTTTACATTCCGTGTAGTAGTGATATCTCATGATGTTTCTTTTTCTATGTGACTTATTTCACTTAGAATCATCGTAACTGAATCCACTCATTATGCTGCTACGGGCCTGATGACATAGATTTCATTGCTGAGTGATATTGCATTGTACGTAAGTACCACAACTTCTTTATCCATTTTTCGCTTTCTGTGATATTGAACTTGTACGGTAAACGAGGTTCTTGTAAACAGAGCCGTCCCAAACTTTGGGGTGGCTGTGTCTTTTTTATTTTAATTTCCCTAAGCTATAGGACCATAAGTGGAAGTGCCCTAGGCTCTGTTGGTTTGTTTTTTGGATGTTTCAGGAAACACCATACACTTCTCCAGAGTGGCTGCTGGCAATTTACATCCCGCCCATCAGCATAACAAGGCTCCCAGTTCTCCATGGCCTGTCCTGCCTTTCTGGATTTTACACTTTTTTCAGATGGCCCTTTTGACCGGGGGGCAGTGAGACTTCATTGTAGTGCAGATTTCCTTTGCAAGCTTGCTTGGTTGGCCAAAAAGGGCGTATGCGTTTTTTCCTGAATATATTCAGGAAACAACGCATACGCCCTTTTTGGCCAAGTGCATCATTGTGGACGTTCTGCCTCTTTTCCTAAGCTTTACATGCAATTCCAGTCTACCTCCTGAAATCGGTTTCCTGCAATTCTGCCCCGCTTTCAACTCCTCTTGGCAGCCTTACTTCAATATATTTTTGGAAGATAGCTGTCATTTATAACTCTGCAGGTTTGTGAATTACAGTGCCCCTGAACTCCTTTCTTCAACTCGCTTTCTTGTGAGCTGGCCGCAACACCGCAGGATTGCTTCTGGCCCTAGTGTGGTTCCGGCATGGCACACTGAACCTTTGGTAAATTCCTCTTCCTGGTGGGAAATGAGAGTTAAATTTGCCCGTCCGGACACCTCCACCTAGTTTCTCATTGGTTCTCCCAATTCCTGTTCATTTTCCACAGAAATTGCAAACTGGGCCAAACAGGAGGTTAAAGGCACTGACTCTCCAAGTCGGGAGAGTGTTAGTAAAGCGTCTGGAATGTTGCACCCGAGTACCAGGGGACGAAAACTGAGACACATTTGAACACGTTTCCCGATCACACGGTGGATCATACTCTGGGTTACACATGCATGTTTTAGCTGAAGGAAGAATCCCTTAAACATGGAGAGTTGAGACCCATGGAATGGGTACCATGCAATATGACTTCAAAGGGTCTGCATTTGCTCACCGAATCTCACCAATCCTATCACTGCTGCGTTTATGCCGCTGTACACACGCTTGATTCTCTTTCGGAGACATATAAATCCATAGGTTTTAAGATTCTTACTAGTCAGGTATATTCTTAGGCATTTAATATGGGGTGTTGAGTCCACTTCGTTGAGCAAGGAGTAGCTCTTGTCTATTACATATTTGGCTTATGGAACGGTATCAGTGCTTATTTCAATCTCTGGTTTTATGCAGCACCCGAACTCACCTTTCCCCTTAAGCAAGCATGAGTTGGTTTTCTACATTTGACACCCTGTTCTGTTTTGTAATTCAGTTCTTGTGTAGCCAAGTTTACATTCCGTGTATTAGTGATATCTTATGATGTTTCTTTTTCTGTGTGACTTATTTCACTTAGAATCATCGTACCTGAATCCACTCATTACGCTGCTACGGGCCTGATGACATAGATTTCATTGCTGAGTGATATTGCATTGTACGTAAGTACCACAACTTCTTTATCCATTTTTCACTTTCTGTGATATTGAACTTGTACCGTAAACGAGGTTCTTGTAAACAGAGCCGTCCCAAACTTTGGGGTGGCTGTGTCTTTTTGATTTTAATTTCCCTAAGCTATAGGACCATATGTGGAAGTGCCCTAGGCTCTGTTGGTTTGTTTTTTGGATGTTTCAGGAAACACCATACATTTCTCCAGAGTGGCTGCTGACAATTTACAACCCGCCCGTCAGCATAACAAGGCTCCCAGTTCTCTATGGCCTGTCCTGCCTTTCTGGATTTTACACTTTTTTCAGATGGCCCTTTTGACCTGGGAGGCAGTGAGACTTCATTGTAGTGCAGATTTCCTTTGCAAGCTTGCTTGGTTGGCCAAAAATGGCGTATGCGTTTTTTCCTTAATATATTCAGGAAAAAACGCATACGTACTTTTTGGCCAAGTGCATCATTGTGGACGTTCTGCCTCTTTTCCTATGCTTTACATGCATTTCCAGTGTACTTCCTGACATCGGTTTCCTGCAATTCTGCCCCGCTTTCAACTCCTCTTGGCTGCCTTACTTCAATATATTTTTGGAAGATAGCTGTCATTTATAACTCTGCAGGTTTGTGAATTACAGTGCCCGTGAGCTCCTTTCTTCAACTCGCTTTCTTGTGAGCTGGCCGCAACACCGCAGGATTGCTTCTGGCCCTAGTTTGGTTCCGGCACGGCATGCTGAGCCTTTGGTTAATTCCTCTTCCTGGTGGGAAATGAGAGTTAAATTTGCCAGTCTGGACACCTCCACCTAGTTTCTCATTGGTTCTCCCTATTCCTGTTCATTTTCCACAGAAATTGCAAACTGGGCCAAACAGGAGGTTAAAGGCACTGACTCTCCAAGTCGGGAGAGTGTTAGTAAAGCGTCTGGAATGTTGCACCCGAGTACCAGGGGATGAAAACTGAGACACATTTGAACATGTTTCCCGATCACACGGTGGATCATACTCTGGGTTCCACATGCATGTTTTAGCTGAAGGAAGAATCCCTTAAACCTGGAGAGTTGAGAACCATGGAATGGGTACCATGCAATATGACTTCAAAGGGTCTGCATTTGCTCACCGAACCTCACCAATCCTATCACTGCTGCGTTTATGCCGCTATACACACGCTTAATTCTCTTTCGGAGACATATAAATCCATAGGTTTTAAGATTCTTACTAGTCAGGTATATTCTTAGACGTTTAATATGGGGTGTTGGGTCCACTTCGTTGAGCAAGGAGTAGCTCTTGTCTATTACATATTTGGCTTATGGAACGGTATCTGTGCTAATTTCAATCTCTGGTTTTATGCAGCACCCGAACTCACCTTTCCCCTTAAGCAAGCATGAGTTGGTTTTCTACATTTGACACCCTGTTCTGTTTTGTAATTCAGTTCTTGTGTAGCCAAGTTTACATTCCGTGTATTAGTGATATCTTATGATGTTTCTTTTTCTGTGTGACTTATTTCTCTTAGAATCATCGTACCTGAATCCACTCATTACGCTGCTCCGGGCCTGATGACATAGATTTCATTGCTGAGTGATATTGCATTGTACGTAAGTACCACAACTTCTTTATCCATTTTTCACTTTCTGTGATATTGAACTTGTACCGTAAACGAGGTTCTGGTAAACAGAGCCGTCCCAAACTTTGGGGTGGCTGTGTCTTTTTGATTTTAATTTGCCTAAGCTATAGGACCATAAGTGGAAGTGCCCTAGGCTCTGTTGCTTTGTTTTTTGGATGTTTCAGGAAACACCATACACTTCTCCAGAGTGGCTGCTGGCAATTTACATCCCGCCCATCAGCATAACAAGGCTCCCAGTTCTCCATGGCCTGTCCTGCCTTTCTGGATTTTACACTTTTTTCAGATGACCCTTTTGACCGGGGAGGCAGTGAGACTTCATTATAGTGCAGATTTCCTTTGCAAGCTTGCTTGGTTGGCCAAAAAGAGCGTATGCGTTTTTTCCTGAATATATTCAGGAAAAAACGCATACGCACTTTTTGGCCAAGTGCATCATTGTGGACGTTCTGCCTCTTTTCCTATGCTTTACATGCAATTCCAGTCTACCTCCTGAAATCGGTTTCCTGCAATTCTGCCCCGCTTTCAACTCCTCTTGGCTGCCTTACTTCAATATATTTTTGGAAGATAGCTGTCATTTATAACTCTGCAGGTTTGTGAATTACAGTGCCCGTGAGCTCCTTTCTTCAACTCGCTTTCTTGTGAGCTGGCCGCAACACCGCAGGATTGCTTCAGGCTCTAGTTTGGTTCCGGCATGGCATGCTGAGCCTTTGGTCAATTCCTCTTCCTGGTGGGAAATGAGAGTTAAATTTGCCTGTCCAGACACCTCCACCTAGTCTCTCATTGGTTCTCCCTATTCCTGTTCATTTTCCACAGAAATTGCAAACTGGGCCAAACAGGAGGTTAAAGGCACTGACTCACTAAGTGGGGAGAGTGTTAGTAAAGCGTCTGGAATGTTGCACCCGAGTACCAGGGGACGATAACTGAGACACATTTGAACACGTTTCCCGATCACATGGTGGATCATACTCTGGGTTCCAGATGCATGTTTTAGCTGAAGGAAGAATCCCTTAAACATGGAGAGTTGAGAACCATGGAATGGGTACCATGCAATATGACTTCAAAGGGTCTTCATTTGCTCACCGAACCTCACCAATCCTATCACTGCTGCGTTTATGCCGCTGTACACACGCTTGATTCTCTTTCGGAGACATATAAATCCATAGGTTTTAAGATTCTTACTAGTCAGGTATATTCTTAGGCGTTTAATATGGGGTGTTGTGTCCACTTCGTTGAGCAAGGAGTAGCTCTTGTCTATTACATATTTGGCTTATGGAACGGTATCTGTGCTAATATCAGTCTCTGGATTTATGCAGCACCCCAACTCACCTTTCCCCTTAAGCAAGCATAAGTTGGTTTTCTACATTTGACACCCTGTTCTGTTTTGTAATTCAGTTCTTGTGTAGCCAAGTTTACATTCCGTGTAGTAGTGATATCTTATGATGTTTCTTTTTCTGTGTGACTTATTTCACTTAGAATCATCGTACCTGAATCCACTCATTATGCTGCTACAGGCCTGATGACATAGATTTCATTGCTGAGTGATATTGCATTGTACGTAAGTACCACAACTTCTTTATCGATTTTTCGCTTTCTCTGATATTGAACTTGTACGGTAAACGAGGTTCTTGTAAACAGAGCCGTCCCAAACTTTGGGGCGGCTGTGTCTTTTTGATTTTAATTTCCCTAAGCTATAGGACCATAAGTGGAAGTGCCCTAGGCTCTGTTGCTGTGTTTGTTGGATGTTTCAGGAAACACCATACACTTCTCCAGAGTGGCTGCTGGCAATTTACATCCCGCCCATCAGCATAACAAGGCTCACAGTTCTCCATGGCCTGTCTAGCCTTTCTGGATTTTACACTTTTTTCAGATGGCCCTTTTGACCGTGGGGCAGTGAGACTTCATTGTAGCGCAGATTTCCTTTGCAAGCTTGCTTGGTTGGCCAAAAAGGGCGTATGCGTTTTTTCATGAATATATTCAGGAAAAAACGCATACGCCCTTTTTGTCCAAGTGCATCATTGTGGACGTTCTGCCTCTTTTCCTATGCTTTACATGCAATTCCAGTCTACCTCCTGAAATCGGTTTCCTGCAATTCTGCCCCGCTTTCAACTCCTTTTGGCTGCCTTACTTCAATATATTTTTGGAAGATAGCTGTCATTTATAACTCTGCAGGTTTGTGAATTACAGTGCCCCTGAGCTCCTTTCTTCAACTCGCTTTCTTGTGAGCTGGCCGCAACACCGCAGGATTGCTTCAGGCCCTAGTTTGGTTCCGGCACGGCATGCTGAGCCTTTGGTTAATTCCTCTTCCTGGTGGGAAATGAGAGTTAAATTTGCCCGTCCGGACACCTCCACCTAGTCTCTCATTGGTTCTCCCTATTCCTTTTCATTTTCCACAGAAATTGCAAACTGGGCCAAACAGGAGGTTGAAGGCACTGACTCACTAAGTGGGGAGAGTGTTAGTAAAGCGTCTGGAATGTTGCACCCGAGTACCAGGGGACGAAAACTGAGACACATTTGAACACGTTTCCCGATCACACGGTGGATCATACTCTGGGTCCACATGCATGTTTTAGCTGAAGGAAGAATCCCTTAAACCTGGAGAGTTGAGACCCATGGAATGGGTACCATGCAATATGACTTCAAAGGGACTGCATTTGCTCACCGAACCTCACCAATCCTATCACTGCTGCGTTTATGCCACTGTACACACGCTGGATTCCCTTTCGGAGACATATAAATCCATAGGTTTTAAGATTCTTACTACTCAGGTATATTCTTAGGCGTTTAATATGGGGTGTTGAGTCCACTTCGTTGAGCAAGGAGTAGCTCTTGTCTATTACACATTTGGCTTATGGAACGGTATCTGTGCTAATTTCAATCTCTGGTTTTATGTAGCACCCCAACTCACCTTTCCCCTTAAGCAAGCATAAGTTGGTTTTCTACATTTGACACCCTGTTCTGTTTTGTAATTCAATTCTTGTGTAGCCAAGTTTACATTCCGTGTATTAGTGATATCTTATGATGTTTCTTTTTCTGTGTGACTTATTTCACTTAGAATCATCGTACCTGAATCCACTCATTATGCTTTACGGTCCTGATGACATAGATTTCATTGCTGAGTGATATTGCATTGTACGTAAATACCACAACTTCTTTATCCATTTTTCGCTTTCTGTGATATTGAACTTGTACAGTAAACGAGTTTCTTGTAAACAGAGCCGGCCGAAACTTTGGGGTGGCTGTGTCTTTTTGATTTTAATTTCCCTAAGCTATAGGACCATAAGTGGAAGTGCCCTAGGCTTTGTTGCTTTGTATTTTAGATGTTTCAGGAAACACCATACACTTCTCCAGAGTGGCTGTTGGCAATTTACATCTCGCCCATCAGCACAACAAGGCTCCTAGTTCTCCATGGCCTGTCCTGCCTTTCTGGATTTTACACTTTTTTCAGATGGCCCTTTTGACTGGGGGGCAGTGAGACTTCATTGTAGTGCAGATTTCCTTTGCAAGCTTGCTTGGTTGGCCAACAACGGCGTATGTGTTTTTTCCTGAATATATTCAGGAAAAAACGCATACGCCCTTTTTGGCCAAGTGCATCATTGTGGACGTTCTGCCTCTTTTCCTATGCTTTACATGCAATTCCAGTCTACCTCCTGAAATCGGTTTCCTGCAATTCTGCCCCGCTTTCAAGTCCTCTTGGCAGCCTTCCTTCAATATATTTTTGGACGATAGCTGTCATTTATAACTCTGCAGGTTTGTGAATTACAGTGCCCCTGAGCTCCTTTCTTCAACTCGCTTTCTTGTGAGCTGGCCGCAACACCGCAGGATTGCTTCAGGCCCTAGTTTGGTTCCGGCATCGTATCCTGGGCCTTTGGTTAATTCCTCTTCCTGGTGGGAAATGAGAGTTAAATTTGTCCGTCCAGACACCTCCAGCTACTCTCTCATTGGTTCTCCCCCTTCCTGTTCATCTAACGCAGAAATTGCAAACTGGGCCAAACATGAGGTTAAAGGCACTGACTCTCCAAGTGGGGAGAGTGTTAGTAAAGCGTCTGGAATGTTGCACCCGAGTACCAGGGGACGAAAACTGAGACACATTTGAACACGTTTCCCGATCACACGGTGGATCATACTCTGGGTTCCACATGCATGTTTTAGCTGAAGGAAGAATCCCTTAAACCTGGAGAGTTGAGACCCATGGAATGGGTACCATGCAATATGACTTCAAAGAGTCTGCATTTGCTCACCGAACCTCACCAATCCTATCACTGCTGCGTTTATGACACTGTACACATGCTTGATTCTCTTTCGGAGACATATAAATCCATAGGTTTTAAGATTCTTACTAGTCAGGTATATTCTTAGGCGTTTAATATGGGGTGTTGAGTCCACTTCGTTGAGCAAGGAGTAGCTCTTGTCTATTACATATTTGGCTTATGGAACGGTATCTGTGCTAATTTCAATCTCTGGTTTTATGCAGCACCCCGACTCACCTTTCCCCTTTAGCAAGCATAACTTGGTTTTCTACATTTGACACCCTGTTGTGTTTTGTAATTCAGTTCCTGTGTAGCCAAGTTTACATTCCGTATAGTAGTGATGTCTTATGATGTTTCTTTTTCTCTGTGACTTATTTCACATAGAATCATCGTACCTGAATCCACTCATTTTGCTGCTACAGGCCTGATGACATAGATTTCATTGCTGAGTGATATTGCATTGTACATAAGTACCACAACTTCTTTATCCATTTTTCGCTTTCTGTGATATTGAACTTGTACCGTAAACGAGGTTCTTGTAAACAGAGCCGTCCCATCTTTGGGGTGGCTGTGTCTTTTTGAATTTCATTTCCCTAAGCTATAGGACCATAAGTGGAAGTGCCCTGGGCTCTGTTGCTGTGTTTTTTGGATGTTTCAGGAAACACCATACACTTCTCCAGAGTGGCTATTGGCAATTTACATCCCGCCCATCAGCATAACAAGGCTCTCCGTTCTCCATGGCCTGTCCTGCCTTTCTGGATTTTACACATTTTTCAGATGGCCCTTTGACCGGGGTGAAGTGAGACTTCATTGTAGTGCAGATTTCCTTTGCGAGTTTGCTTGGTTGGCCAGAAAGGGCGTATGCGTTTCTTCCTGAATATATTTAGGAAAAAACGCATACGCCCTTTTTGGCCAAGTGCATCATTGTGGATGTTCTGCCTCTTTTCCTATGCTTTACATGCAATTCCAGTCTACCTCCTGAAATCGCTTTCCTGCAGTTCTGCCTTGCTCTCAGTGCCTCTTCATAGCCTTACCTCAATATACTTTTGGAAAATAGTTGGCCTTCATAACTCTGCAGGTTTTTGAATTGCAGTGGCCCTTAGCTCCATTTTTCAGCTCTTATTTTTGTGATCTTGCCTCATATCCACAGGATTTCTTCAGGCCCTATTCTTCTTCTGGGGCGCCTTGCTCTGCCTTTGGTTAATTCTTCTTCCTGATGTGAAATTAGAGTGACATGTGCCCATTGAAACTGCTACAGCTATTTTCTCACTGGTTCCCCCTATTCCCATTCATCCTCCGCACTAACTGCAGACTGTGCGATACCGGAACTTAAAGGCATTGACTCTCCATGTGGAGATGTTGTTAGTAAAGTGGCTGGAATGATGATTCGGAGCCCCAGGAGAGGAAAATGAGGTGCATTTTAGAAACCTTTCCCGATCATATGGTATACCATCTGCTGGATTTCCCATGCATGGTTTAGCTGTAGGAAGATTCCCTTCAACTTGGAGTGTTGGGACCCTTGGAATAAGTAGCATGAAGTATTGCATTAAACTTTCGGCAGTTGCTCACCAAAGCTCTCCAATCCTTTCAGCCCCAAGTGTCCAGCCTTATGTCTTATCCAGCTGTGGGTTTATATGTGGTCATTCCAGGTTGCATCACAGCCCCTGAGTGAATTTTGTAAGAATTTTTCTCTCTTTCATTGTTTCTGCGTTTTGGTTTTAAAATTTATTTCTATAATGGGGTTTAGCTCATTTTCACTGCTGTGTTTGTGCCGCTCTGCTCACACTTGATTCCCTTATGGAGATATATCAATACATGGGTTTTAAGATTCTTATTACTCAGATATATTTCTCTGCGGTTTATAGGGTGTGTTGAGGCCAGTTCATTGAGCAAGGTGTAGATCTTGTCTGATACCTATTTGGTTTATTGAACGGTATCTGTGCTAATTTCAAACTCTGGTTTTATGCATCACCCCACCTCTCCTTTCCCCTTAAGCTGACATAAGTGTGTTTTCTAAATGTGAGACACTGTTCTGTTTTGTAATTCATTTTTTGTGCAGCCATATTTATCCTCCCTCTATAAGTGATATCTTATGATATGTTTCTTTTTCTGTTTGACTTATTTCAAGTAGTATTATCGGACCTCAATCCACTCTTTATCCTTCTACTAGCCTTATTACATTGATTTCATGGTGAAGAGATATTCCATTGTACATAAGTACCACATTTTCTTTATCCATTGTTCTCTTTCCTGGGATATTTAAGGTGTACTGAAGTTGAGGTTCTTGTAAACAGAGTAGCCCTAAACTGTGGTGTGCTTGTGTCTTGTTGATTTTTAGACTTCCCTAGATATACTCCCGTGATTGGAAGTGCCCTATGCTCTGTCGCTCTGTTTTTTAGATGATTTAGGAACCACCATACACTTCTCCAGAGTGGCTCTCGGCAGTTCACACACTGTCCATCAGCGTATAAAGGCTCCCTGTTCTCCATGGCCTGTCCTGCATTTCTGGTTTTTACAATTTTTTCGGATGGCCCTTTTGACCGGTGGGAAATGAGACTTCTTTGTTGTGCACATTTGCATTGCTTGCTTGCTTGGTTGCCCATAAAGTGCGTATGCGTTTTTTCCTGGATATATTCAGGAAAAAACGCATACTCCCTTTTGGGCCAACTGCATCGTTGTCGAAATTCTGCCGCTTTTCGTGTGCTTTAAAGGCGAGTCCAATCTATCTCTTGAAATCTGTTTCTTGCAATTCTGTCTTGCATTCAGATCCTCTTCTTTGCCTTACCTCAACATATTTTTGGATGTTAGTTTTCATTTATAACTCTGCAGGTTTGTGAATTGCAGTGACCCTGAGCTCCATTTTTTAAGTTGCTCTTTTGTAAGCTGGCCTCAAAACCGCAGGATTGCTTCAGGCCCTATTTTGGCTCCGGCGAGGCGGGCTGAGCCTTTTTTTAATTCTTATTCTTAATGGGAAATTAGAGTGACATGTGCCCGTCCAAACCCCTACAACTATTCTCTCATTGGTTCCCCCTGTTCCCGTTCATCCTCCTCACAATTTGCTAAATGTGTGAAACAGAAGTTTAAATGTGCTGATTCTCTAAGTGGGGAGATTCTAAGTAACGTGGCTGGAATGATGAACAGGAGCACCAGGAGAGGATAAATGAGGTGCATTTTAGACACATCTCCCGATCACATGGTGTACAGTCCTCTGGGTTTTCCATGCATGTTTTAGCTGTAGGAAGATTCCTTGAACCTGCAGATTTGGGACCCATTGAATGGGTACCAGGTAGTATTACTTTAAAGGATGTGCATTTCCTCACCCAACCTCACATTTCTCTTAGCGTGAACAGTTTCCAGCCTTATGTCTCATCCTGCTGTGGGTCTAGATGTGTTCAATCCATGTTGCATCACCATCCCTGAGGAAAAGTTGTAAGAGGTTTTCTCTGTCTCTCTGTCATTTATTTTTTTCAATTTATTACTATATTGGTTACAGCTGATTTTCAAAGCTCTGTTTCTTGCTGCTGTACATCCACTTGATTCACGTACAGAGAGACATCAATAAATTCTTTTTCAGATTCTTACCAGTCATAGATATTCTTTTCCGGTGACTTGAGTGTGCTGAGTGCAGTTCTTTTAGCTACCGTGTAGGCCTTGTTGATTATCAGTTTGGTATTTGGAATGGTATCTTTGCTAATTTCAACCTCCTGGATGATGCCTCACCCCTCCCCACCTTTCCCGTTTAGCAGCCTTACGCGTGTTTTCTACATATTTGACTATGTTTTTGTTTTGTAATTTATTTCATGTGTAGCCATTTTGGATTCCACCTTTAAGTGATATCTTATGATATGTGTCTTTTTCTTTTTGAATTATGTCACTTAGAATGATCATACGTAACTCCTCCGGAATTGTTACAACTGGCCATATTTCATTGATTTCCAGGCTGAGTAATATTCCACTCTACATAAGTACCACATCTCTATCCATTTTTTCCCTCCAGAGACATTTAAGTTATATCCTAGTCGAGGATCTTTTAAACAGAGAGGCAGTAAACATTGGGGTGCCTGTGTCCTCTCGATTTTTGTTTTTCCCAAGATATACGCCCATGAGTGCAAGTGCCCTATGCTCTGTAGCTCATTTTTTAGATGCTTTAGTAAACACAATACACTTCTCCAGAATGGCCGTTGGCAATATACATTTCCACTATAAGCCTCACAGGGCTCCCTCTTCTCCTTGCCCTGTCCTGCATTTCTGGTGTTTACACTTTATGAGGATGGCTCTTCTGACTGATGCGAAGTGATATCTTTTGTAGTATTGATATCCTGTGCCCACCTGTTTGGTTGGCTAAAAAAGTGTATGCCCTTTTCTTGAATATATACAGAAAAAAACGCATACAGCCTTTTTGGCCAACTGCAATGTCGGCAATGTTCAGCTCCTTTTCTTGTGCTTAATGGCGAGTCCTTTCTACCTCCTCAAATCCCTTTCCTGCCATTCTCCCTTGCTTGCCAATCCTTTTCTCTGACTTTCCTCAAGACATTTCTCAGTGATAGATATTTTCAACTCTGCAGTTTCGTGAATTTTACTGCCCCTGAGTTCCATTGTTCAACTTGTGTTTATGGGAACTGGCCACAAAGCAGTGGGATTTCCTCAAGCCCTATACTGTTTCCATGGGCAACCCTAGCCTTTGGTCAATTCATCTTCCTGATTGGAAATTAGAGTGACATGTGCCTGTCTGAACACCTAGGACTTGTCTCTCATTGTTCCTCATCCTTCCGCTTCATCCTCTGGACAAATTCCAAACTGTACGCAACAGGATGTTGACAGTGTTGACATCTCCAAGTGGGGAGACTGTTAGTAAAGACGCTGAAGGGGTGAACCCGAGCACCAGGAGATGAGGAGATGAGATGCCTTTTCCAAACTCTTCCCGATCAGATGGTATACCATCCTCTGGATGTGACAGACATGTTTTAGCAGTAGGAAGAGTCCCATTCATGTAAGGAGAACACCAGGGCTTTTTCAAAATCAGTGTCTCCCCGAAACCCAAACTGGGGAGTTTTTTAAGCTACGGCTACACATATGTTCATTAAGGGCCTTGGAAAGTAGGCAGAGTCCAAACTTTAGATGACTGAAGTCTTCAGGGTCAGAAGCACTCACCACCGGCTTCCCTTAGGTTACACTTTAACTGTCATTGATAGATGATGTCAATAAAAATATCTGTTCTTTTTCCGATTATTTCCCCTTATAGGTTATTGTACAATATTGAGTATAGTTCCCTGTGCTATACAGTAGTTCCTTGTTGATGATCTATTTTATACATAGCAGTGTGTATGTGTTAATTCCAAACTGTTAATTTATCCCTCCTCTCACCTTTCCCCTTTGGTAATAATAAATTATAAGATTTTATACTTCTCAGAAATGGGGGAGCTGAAAGAGAGGTATCATTTTCAATGGAAAAGCATTTAAAACAAGATTGAAGCTTTAACCAAGATTATTAGATGTACATCCTTGGAAAGAAATCACTTCATTTCTCTAATATTGACCTGACAAATAAGACAAACCTTCTCACTGAACTTGCTTATAATAAAGTGATGGAAATATCAAATGGAAGTGTTAGAAACATCTTATTTTACCCGAGCCTTATAAACTGTTCTATGTTAACTACAGTTTGGCTCACACATCTGTTCATTGAAGTTACAATAGTCTCAATTTCTGTTACTGATCCTCCAGAGTGGACCCCAACAAGGGTCCCCCTGCCCAGTGTCATTGGGGCCAACAGATCGAGAGTGAGTTTGGTTCACAAGCAAAGGAAACTTTATATTTTGATCAGAGAATGGAGAGGTGAGAGCATGCACTACCCCGTGGGCTGTGGGCTGGGCTGCTGTGTAGAGATCCTGTCAGAGTCAGTGGGAGGGAGGGGGCGGAGCTCTCGAGGGCCGGGTTGGCTGCAGCTCAGGCTCTATATCTCGGAGTCTGCACTGGGCCCCAGGAGCTGAGGTGTCGACCCAGCCATTCTGCACCAGGAAATCTGGTCTGAAGTGCCAGGTGTGGAACCTCTGCATGCGGGACCCTAGGAGCATGTGAAATTAGACAAAGCACAAAGGATAAAAAAGGTCAGACTTGACTTTATTGCCCAGATTCTATTTTTATCTCCCAGGGATTTTTAATGGGCTTTGCTGGGGACAAACCCCTCCTCTGCCTTTTGTCCCGTTCCTCATTCTTGGAGTGCTGAGGGTGCAGACCCTTCTTCTGTAACTGCTGAGTGCTGAGTTGGGAGCCCTCATACCAGGGGATGAGGGTCAGAACTTCTCCCCAGCAGCCTCCAGGTGACGTTGATTGGCCCCAGGACCCCTGCCTCCCTGCTCGTCCGCCTGAGCACCAGCATTGGAAGTGTTATAGATTCTAATGACCTTTAAGGGTCCAGGAAAGAGATGTGCAGAGACGCTGTGGGGGCCGGTTTCACCCCGCCCCACATTTGTTCGGCCACCTTAGGCTGACCGTTTCTGCCAGCCTAGATGCTCTGACCAGTAGTCTGCTCTTTCTTCAATTAGGCCCCTGAATTAACGTAAAAACAGCACCAGCTGTCAGAGCCCTGCCCGCTCAACTCCCAGACAGTCCAGGGTCAGTGGTGATCAAGGACCATGATGGCCACTGAGTCAACAGCCTTTTGAAGTAAACAGGAGTCCAGCCGGTCTTATTGGCCACCATCATCACGGTGTCTGTAGGCTTTTCTATGGTGACAGTGTGATATACGGTTCCCCCGCCAAGATTATTAGCTCCCCTCCGGGTGCAGGAAGTCCTGCAAGCAGTAGTCTACTCCTTCGGGACACACTCTTGTTGTTTTATGAGAGAAACTCCAGGTCAAGTGATGTTCACACGAGTCGTCATGGTGCCCTGTTGCCCCCGGTTATCTCTCTGGATGTTGGAGTTGGAGGGCCTCCTCACTCGAGGTCGGTGTGCCCACGGAGTGAACCCTGCAACTTCAGGGCATGGTTGGTGATTAGGATCACCACGTGGGGTCCTTTTCCCTTAGGAGGGAGGTGGCCTTTTGGGCTGCTGATTTCCAGGTTTTTAGATACCGCCAGTATCTTGGCCAGATGTGGCAGTGGGCCAAGCCCCTTGGTGACTGTAGTTTATCCTTCCTGGATGGCATTCTTGCGTTGTTCCATTTCAAGTGGTCCCAGTTTTTGCACTAATTCTCCAATGGCGATTCACCTTTCACCGGGAATGGAAAGGTCAAAGGGTTTAGCTCAATTAGGGAGTTCCAGGGCAAGGGTCTGAATTGACTGCTCTTTCCATTCTTGAAAGGCCACTTCTGGATTCTGTTCAAAAGGATCATCATC
Source organism: Leucopleurus acutus (assembly GCF_964270905.1). Taxonomy (NCBI): domain Eukaryota; kingdom Metazoa; phylum Chordata; class Mammalia; order Artiodactyla; family Delphinidae; genus Leucopleurus; species Leucopleurus acutus. The sequence goes on from NW_028138990.1 coordinate 55,160, forward strand.
TTTTCCTTTCAGTGTTTCATATAGAGGCCCAGCTAGTAGACTGTAGTTAGGGATCCAGAAGCAGCAAACCCTGGCCTCCCCAGGAACCCCGAAGCTGTCTTCTAGTTTTAGAAAGGGGTAAGGCTGCAAATGGTTTCTTCCCTTTCCTGGGATGGGCTTCTCTGACCTTGTGTGAGAATGAAGCCCAGGCAGGTCACCGCAGTCTGTGATATTTGAGCTTTTTCTTGGACAACTTCTATCCTTTATTGGCTTGGTAGTTCAGAGGCCTCCTTAGTAGGGCTGGCGATCAGAATGTCGTCTGCATATTGAAGGAGGGTTTCCTTTTCCAGAGGTAGAACTTTTCGGTCTTTAGCTAAGCTTTCCCCAAAGATGGTGTGGGAATTTTTGAACCCTTGGGGCAAGACGGCCCGGAAGTATTGTTTTAGTTGTATGTTGAGTCCTGCCACTCACAAGCCAAAATTTCTTGTGACTCTGGGACTAATGGAATACAAAAGAAGGCATCATTGAAGACTAATACAGAATACCATGTCCTGGTGGTTGGTAGAATGACCAGCAGGGTGTAGGAATCAGGAGCAACTGGAGGTATATCCTCGGTGGCTTCACTGACTGTCCTGACATCCTTTACCAGGTCCCCAGCAGCCCATGGGGCTCTCGTGGTCAGGCCAATCCCAGGATATGGAGCTCTCCTGGACAGGTACCCCACCCCCAACCCAGCCCACGGGGCTCTCATGGTCAGGCCCCTCCCAGGATACAGAGCTACCCTTGCAGGTACCGTGGCAGGGCTGGGCACACAGGAACTGTGCACATAGCCCTCATTGAAGAGCACCCCCAGCTCACCTGTCGCTCAGAGCTGACACAGAGCACCTCAGAGCAGGACTTGAACTAACAAACAGCAGCTCTGACAGGCCTGTGACCCTGGGCATCACTCTGTGTGGCCTCCCTCCACCTGGTCTTCCAGAGACTTCCACTGCACCCAGGGCACCAGGCCTCTGTCTCCAACCACCACCCACCCCTCCTCTCCCTGACTCCTGGGTTCCTCATTAGGAGAGGGTTTTCTTGAAGTTGTCTCCCACTCATGGGCCAGATAAAATGATTAGAAAACAAGCCAAAGCTGCAGCCCCTTGTCTATCCTGACTCTCAGGAGCCCACACCTGTTCCTTGGACCTGGCCGGTTCAGCAAGTTCCATTTTCTGCAACTGTGAGCCCCTGAGGGGTGATGATTGGCTGACCTGGGCAGCCTTACCATGCCGGCCAGCCCTCCCCAGGTGTGCCTGGGTTGAGATCAATATAAATACCACTCCAGGCAGCAAAAGCCCCTGCAGCTGTGCCTGACGCCATTCTCTCTGCCCTGTCAGCAGTCTCGGGGCTGGGCTGGTGGGAGGGAGTGAGAGGCCACGGCTTTGTGGGTGGCCCAGTGTGAGTGGGGCTCTGCTGGACTTTCTGCAGCAGTTGCCAGGCTGCCACCTGCTAAAGAAGAGGATGTGTCACCCATACCTGCTGCTGGAATTTCTCCCTGGGCAGAGGTGAGGAAGGAAAAAAGCAGTGGGGGCAGGGACAGGACGGGTATCTCAGGCAGGGAAATGGAAATCTTCCAGAAGAGCACCCAGGGCCAGGACCATCCTGGCTGGCCTGCAGGCACCAAGTCAGCTGGCATGCTGTCACTCGTGTGGCTCCATGGCCCTTCCTCTAGGCTTTCAAGTCCTTGTATATATTCAGGTGTTTTACCTGGGAAGGGTGGGAACAGTTCAGCAGCAACTGGCCTGGGGCTCGGCTCACGTTTACTCACAGATGCCTCGGCACGGTGCCCCAGCTTTGCAATGAGGACGCTTGATGTGTGGGGGCTGCTGGCTGAATGGGAGACGATTCCCCACCACTGACCAACTTCAGAATTGTTTACAACTGGAGCAAGTGCCCTGATACGGTTTTCCTCTGAGTAACTGGTGGGTTCTGTTTTTTTTTTCTCTTTTTCGTTTTTGGTTCAAGGTAGATTTTATTCCTCTTTTTTGTATTTACAGATATAAGCATGGAAATAATTTATTCATATAAATACATGTATGTGAAGGGAATAATTGTTTTTTCTGTTTTATTTTTTAAATTTTATTTCTTTTTAATTTTGAATTTTATTTTATATTTTTATACAGCAGCTTCTCATTGGTTATCTATTTTATACATATAAATGTTTACATGCCAATCCCAATCTCTCAACTCCTCCCACCACCACCCCTCCAAGAGCTTTCCCCCCTTGTTGTCCATACGATTGTTGTCTACATCTGTTGCTCTATTTATGCCTTGCAAAACGGTTAATCTGTACAGTTTTTCTAGGTTCCACATATATGCATGAATATACAAGATTTGTTTTTCTCTTTCTGACTTACTTCACTCTGTATGACAGTCTCTAGATCCATTGACGTCTCTACAAATGACCCAATTTCATTCCTTTCATGGCTTAGTAATATTCCATTTTATATATGTACCACAGCTTTATGCATTCGTCTGTCTGTGGGCATTTAGGTTGCTTCCATTACCTCGATATTGTAAATAGTGATGCAATGAACATTGCGGTGAATGTCTCTTTTTGATTTATGGTTTTGTCTGGGTATATGTCCAGTACTGGGATTGCTGTATCATATGGTAATTCTTTTATTAGTTTCTTAAGAAACTCCATATTGTTCTCCATAGTGACTCTATCAATTTATATTCCCAACAATAGTGGAAGAGGCTTCCTTTTCTCCACACCCTTTCCAGCATTTGTTGTTTGTAGATTTTCAGATGATGCCCATTCTAACAGGTGTGAGGTGATACCTCATTGTTGAGTCCATTTCATTGAGCAAGGGGTAGGTCTTGTCTATTACATATTTGGCTTATGGAACGGTATCTGGGCTAATTTCAAACTCTGGTTTTATGCAGCACCCCAACTCACCTTTCCCCTTAAGCAAGCATAAGTTGGTTTTCTAAACTTGAGACCCTGTTCCGTTTTGTAATTCAGTTCATGTGTAGCTAAGTTTACATTCCATGCATTAGTGATACCTTATGATGTTTCTTTTTCTGTGTGACTTATTTCACTTAGAATCATCGTGCCTCAATCCACTCATTATGCTGGTACAGGCCTGGTGACACAGATTTCATTGCTGAGTGGTATTCTGTTGTACGTAAGTACCGCAACTTCTTTATCAATTATTTGTTCTCTGGGATATTTAACTCGTACTGTAGAAGAGGTTCCTGTAAACAGAGCCGTCCCAAATTTTGGGCTGGCTGTGTCTTTTTGATTTTACTTTCCCTAAGCTATAGGACCATAAGTGGAAATGCCCTAGACTCTGTTGCTTTGTTTTTCAGATGTATCAGGAAACACCATACACTTCTCCAGAGTGGCTGTTGGCAATTTACATCCCGCCCATCAGCATAACAAGGCTCCTTTTTCCCCATGGCCTGTCTTGCCTTTCTGGATTTTACACTTTTCTCAGATGGCCCTTTAGACCGGGGGGAAGTGACACTTCATAGTAGTTCGGATTTCCATTGCAAGCTTGCTTGGTTTGCCAAAAAGGGCGTATGTGTTTTTTCCTGAATATATTCAGGAACAAACTCATACGCCCTTTTTTGCCAAGTGCATCATTGTCGATGTTCTGCCTCTTTTCCTCTGCTTTAAATGCAAATCCAGTCTACCTCCTGAAATCGGTTTCTTGCAATTCTGCCCCGCTTTCAAGTCCTCTTCGCAGCCTTACTTCAATATATTTTTGGACGTTATCTGTCATTTATAACTCTGCAGGTTTGTGAATTACAGTGCCCCTGAGCTCCTTTCTTCAACTCGCTTTCTTGTGAGCTGGCCGCAACACCGCAGGATTGCTTCAGGCCCTAATCTGCTTCTGGCAGGGCACGCTGAGCCTTTGGTTAATTCCTCTTCCTGGTGGGAAATGAGTGTTAAATATGCCCGTCCAGACACCTACCTCACTCTCAACCCCTTGGTGATGTGGGTCCTCTGGTTTGTGGCCACCTTTGCTGGGTTCCTCACCTTTCGATGATGTGGCCCCACTAGTCTGAGGACACTCCTGCCTGGTTCTCATCCACGTGGTTATGTGGACTCCCTGGTGAGAGTCTGTTCCTGGCTTTGTTCCTCACCCACCTGTGAGGGAGACCCTCTGCTGATAGGTCACTCCTGCATGGCTGGCACACATTGCCTTGGTGAAGTCAGCTGTGTGGTGGCAGTTGGAGCGTGCTGGGAATCTCCTCCCCCCGGTGATGAGGGCCCTCTTGCGTCAGACCCTAACTGCTGGGCTCACCAACTTTTCTTAGTGAGCCCAGTGATGCTTTGGCACTCCTCTTAGGATCCCATCTCCATGGGGATGTGGGCCTTCTGCTCTGAGGTCCCAACGGCTGGGTTGTTCACATTTTCATGATGTGGGCTCTCTGGTGTTAGTTCACAGAGGCCTGGATCCCATAGCCTCTGTGCTCTTGGCCGCCTGCTGGGAGGTTCCAACTGCTGGATTCCTCACTTTTTTAATTTTTTGGGCCCTCTGTTGTGAGGATCCTCCTGCCTGCCTCACTCCCAGCCCCTTCGTGATGTGTGTCGTCTGGTTTGAGGCCACATGTGCTGGGTTCCTCACCTTTCGATGATGTGGGACCAATGGTCTTAGGAGACTCCTGCCTGGTTCACATCCCCTTGGTGATGTGGGCCCTCTGTTGAGAGTCTGATCCTGGCTGGGTTCCTCACCCATCTGTGAGGTGGGCCGTCTGATGTGAGGTCACTCTTGCCTGGCTTGCTCACCTCGCCTTGTGGACATGAGCCCTCTGGTGGCACTTGGAGCCTGCTGGGAGCCTCCTCTCCTCTGTGATGAGGGCCCTCTGGCATCAGGCCCTAACTGCTGGGCTCCCTACATTTTGTGATGTGCGCCCAGTGGTGCGAGGACACTCCAACCAGGTTCACATCCCCATTGGGGTGTGGGCCTTCTGCTCTGAGGTCCCAACGCCTGGGTTTCTCACAGTTTCATGATGTGGGCTCTCTGCTGTTAGTTCACTCCTGCCTGCATCCCATAGCTTCTGTGCTCTGGGCCGCCTGCTGGGAGGTTCCAACTGCTGGATTCCTCACCTTTCTTATTCTTTGGGCCCTCTGTTTTTAGGCTACTCCTGCCTGCCTCACTCCCATTCCCTTTGTGATATGTGTCCTCTGATTTGAGGCCACATGTGCTGGGTTCCGCACCTTTCGATGATGTGACCCCACTGGAGGGAAGACAGTCCTGACTGGTTCCCATCCCCTTGCTGATGTGGGCCCTCAGGTGAGAGTCTGATCCTGGCTGGGTTCCTCACCCTTCTGTGAGGTGGGCCCTCTGCTGTGAGGTCAATCATGCCTGTCTGGCACACGTCACCTTGGCGACGTGGGCCCTCTGGTGGCAGTTGGAGTGTGCTGGGATCCTCCTCCCCTCGGTGATGAGGGCCCTCTTGCCTTAGGCCATAACTGCTGGGCTCCCCACATTTTCTGATGTGCGCCAAGTGAGTGAGGAGACTCTTGCCAGGTTCCCATCCCCATGGCGATATGGGCCTTCTGCTCTGAGGTCAAAACGGCTGGCTTGCTCACAGTACCATGATGTGGGCCCTCTGCTGTGAGTTCACTCCGGCAAGGATCCCTTATCATCGGTGCTCTGAGCCGCCTGCTGGGAGGTTCCAACTGCTGGATTCCTCAACTTTTTTATTCTATGTGCCCTCTGTTGTGTGGCTCCTCCTGCCTGCCTCACTGCCAGCCCCTTGGTGATGACTGTCCTATGGCTTGAGGCCACATGTGCTGCGTTCCTCACCTTTCGATGATGTGACCCCACTCGTGTGAGGACACTCCTGCCTGGTTCCCATCCCCTTGGTGAGGTGGGCCCTCTGGCGAGAGTCTAATCCTGGCTGGGTTCCTCAACGTTCTGTGAGGTAGGCCCTCTGCTGTGAGGTCACTCCTGCCTGGCTGGCACACGTCACCTTGGAGACGTGAGCTCTCTGGTGGCAGTTGGAGCGTGCAGGGCGCCTCCTCCTCTCGGTGATGACGGCCCTCTGGCGTCAGGCCCTAAATGGTGGGCTCCCCACATTTTCTGATGTGCGCCCAGTGGTGCGAGGACACTCCAGCCAGGTTCCCATTCCCATGGGGATGTGGGCCTTCTGCGCTGAGGTCCCAACGCCTGGGTTGCTCACAGTTTTATGATGTGGGCCCTCTGCTGTGAGTTCACTGTGGCCTGGATCCCATAGCCTCAGTGTTCTGGGCCGCCTGCTGGAAGGTCTAAATGCTGGAATCCTCACTTTTTTATATTATGTGCCCTGTGTTGTGAGGCTACTCCTGCCTGCCTCACTCCAAGGCCTTTGGTGATGTGGGTCCTCTGGTTTGAGGACACATGTGCTGGGTTCCTCACCTTAAGATGATGAGGCCCCACTGGTGTGAGGATAATCCTGACTGGGTCCCATCCCCTTTGTGATGTGGGCCCTCTGGTGAGAGTCTGATCCTGGCTGGGTTCCTCACCCATCTGTGAGGTGGGCCCTCTACTATCAGGTAACTCTTGCCTGGGTTGCTCACCTCGCCTTGTTGACATGAGCCCTCTGGTGGCACTTGGACCCTGCTGGGAGCCTCCTCACCTCTGTGATGAGGGCCCTCTGACGTCAGGCCCTAACTGCTGGGCTCACCAACTTTTCTTAGTGAGCCCAGTGTTGCTCGAGCACTCCTCTTAGGTTCCCATCTCCATGGGGATGTGGGCCTTCTGCTCTGAGGTTCCAACGGCTGGGTTGATCACAATTTCATGATGTGGGCTGTCTGGTGTTAGTTCACTGTGGCCTGGATCCCATAGCCTCTGTGCTCTTGGCCGCCTGCTGGGAGGTTCCAACTGCTCGATTCCTCAACTTTTGTATTCTATGGGTCCTGTGTTGTGATGCTCCTCCTGCCTCCCTCACTTGCAACCCCTTCGTGATGTGGGTCTTCTGGTTTGAGGCCACATGTGCTGGGTTCCGCAACTTTCAATCATGTGGCCCCACTGGTGTGAGGACACTCCTGCCTGGTTCCCATCCCCTTGGTGATGTGAGCCTTCTGGTGACAGTCCTTGTGTGAGGTAGGCCCTCTGCTGTGAGGTCAATCCTCACAATCCTCACAATCCTACCTTCTGTGAGGTAGGCCCTCTGCTGTGAGGTCAATCCTGCCTGACTTGCACACATCACGTTGGCGACGTGGGCCCTCTGTTGGCACATGGAACCTGCTGGGAGCCTCCTGCCCTCGGTGATGACGGCCCTCTAGTATCAGGCTCTAACTGCTGGGCTCCCCACGTTTTCTGATGTGAGCCCAGTGATGCCAGGACACTCCTGTCAGGTTCCCATCCCCATGGGGATGTGGGCTTTCTGCTCTGAGGTCCCAATGCCTGGGTTGCTCACAGTTTCATGATGTGGGCTCTCTGGTGTTAGTTCACTCCTGCCTGCATCCCATAGCTTCTGTGCTCTCGCCCGCCTGCTGGGAGGTTCCAAATGCTGGATACCTCACTTTTTTTATTCTTTGGGCCCTCTGTTTTTAGGCTACTCCTACCTGCCTCACTCCCATCCCCTTCGTGATGTATGTCCTCTGATATGAGGTCACATGTGCTGGGTTCCTCACCTTTCGATGATGTGGCCCCACTGGTGGGAGGACAGTCCTGACTGGTTCCCATCCCCTTGGTGTTGTGGGCCCTCTGGTGAGAGTCTCATCCTGCCTCGGTTCCTCACCCTTCTGTGAGATAGGCCCTCTGCTGTGAGGTCACTACTGCCTGGCTGGCGCATGCCACCTTGTAGACGTGGGCCCTCTGTTGGCAGTTGGAACCTGCTGGGAGTCTCCTCTCCTCAATTATGAGGGCCCCCTGGCGTCAGGCCCTAACTGCTGGGCTCCTAACATTTTCTGATATGTGCTAAGTGGTGTGAAGCCACTCCTGCCAGGTTCCCATCCCAATGGGGATGTGGGCCTTCTGTTCTGAGGTCCCAACAGCTGGGCTGCTCACAGGTTCATGATGTGGGCCCTCTGCTGTGTTTTCACTGCAGCCTGGATCCCATAGCCTCGGTGCTCTGGGCCACTTGCTGGGAGGTTCCAACTGCTGGATTCCTCAACTTTTATATTCTATGGACCCTGTGTTGTGAGGCCAGTCCTGCCAGCCTCATTCCGAACCCCTTGGTGATGTGGTTCCTCTGGTTTGAGGACACATGTGCTGGGATCCTCACCTTTCGATGATGTTGTCCCACTGGTGTGGGGACACTCCTGCCTGGTTCCCATCCCCTTGGTGATGTGGGCCCTCTGGTGAGAGTCTGATCCTGGCTGTGTTCCTCACCCTTCTGTGAGGTGGGCCCTCTGCTGTGAGGTCACTCCTGCCAGCCTGGCACACATCGCCTTGGCGACGTTGGCCCTCTGGTGGCAGCTGGAGCCTGATGGGAGCCTCCTCCTCTCGGTGATGAGTGCCCTCTAGTGTCAAGCCCTAACTTCTGAGCACCCCACGTTTTCTGATGTGAGCCCAGTGATGCCAGGACACTCCTGTCATGTTCCCATCACCATGGGGATGTGGGCCTTCTGCTGAGGTCCCAACGCCTGGGTTGCTCAGTTTCATGATGTGGGCTCTCTGGTGTTAGTTCACTCATGCCTGCATCCCATAGCTTCTGTGCTCTCGGCCGCCTGCTGGGAGGTTCCAACTGCTGGATTCCTCACCTTTCTTATTCTTTGGGCCCTCTGTTTTTAGGCTACTCCTGCCTGCCTCACTCCCATTCCCTTTGTGATATGTGTCCTCTGATTTGAGGCCACATGTGCTGGGTTCCGCACCTTTCGATGATGTGACCCCACTGGAGGGAAGGCAGTCCTGACTGGTTCCCATCCCCTTGCTGATGTGGGCCCTCAGGTGAGAGTCTGATCCTGGCTGGGTTCCTCACCCTTCTGTGAGGTGGGCCCTCTGCTGTGAGGTCAATCATGCCTGTCTGGCACACGTCACCTTGGTGACGTGGGCCCTCTGGTGGCAGTTGGAGTTTGCTGGGATCCTACTCCCCTCGGTGATGAGGGCCCTCTTGCCTTAGGCCATAACTGCTTGGCTCCCCACGTTTTCTGATGCGAGCCCAGTGATGCCAGGACACTCCTGTCATGTTCCCATCACCATGGGGATGTGGGCCTTCTGCTCTGAGTTCCCAATGTCTGGCTTGCTCACAGTTTTATGATGTGAGCTGTCTGGTGTTATTTCACTCCGGCCTGGATCCCCTAGCCTCTGTGCTCTGGGCTGCCTGCTGGGAGGTTCCAACTGCTGGATTCCTCACCTTTCTTATTTTTAGGCACTCTGTTACGAGGTTCCTCCTGCCTGCCTCACTCCCAGCCCCTTGGTGATGGGTGTCCTATGGTTTGAAGCCACATGTTCTGGGTTCCTCACCTTTAGATGATGTGGCCCTACTCATGTGAGGACACTCCTGCCTGGTTCCAATCCATTTGGTGATGTGGGCCCTCTGGTGCGAGTCTGATCCTGACCGGGTTCGTCACACTTCTCTGAGGTGGGCCCTCTGCTGTGAGGTCATTCGTGCCTGGTTGGCACATCGCCTTGGCGACGTCAGCCCTCTGGTGGCAGTTGGAGCCTGCTGGGAGCCTCCTTCCCTTGGTGATGAGGGTCCTCTGGCGTCAGGCCCTAACTGCTGGTCGCCCAAAATTTTCTGATACGTTCTCAGTGGTGCGAGGACACTCCTACCAGATTTCCATCCCCATGGGGATGTGGGCCTCCTGCTCTGAGGTCCCAATGGCTGGGTTGCTCAGTTTCATGACATGGGCCCTCTTCTGTGAGTTCACTGTGGCCTGGATCCCATAGCCTCAGTGCTCTGGGCCGCCTGCTGGGAGGTTCCAACTGCTGGATTCCTCACTTTTTTATTCTATGGGCCCAGTGTTGTGAGGCTACTCCTGCCTGCCTCACTCCGAGGTCCTTGGTGATGTGGGTCCTCTGGTTTGAGGACACATGTGCTGAGTACCTCACCTATCCAAGATTTGGCCCCACTGGTGTGAAGACACTCCTGCCTGGTTCCCATCCCCTTGGTGATGTGGGCCCTCTGGTGAGAGTCTGATGTTGGCTGGGTTTCTCACCCTTCTGTGAGGTGGGACCTCTGCTGTGAGGTAACTCCTGCCTGGCATGCTCACGTTGCCTTGGCAATGTGAGCCCTCAGGTGGCAGTTGGAGCCTGCTGGGAATCTCCTCCCCTCAATTATGAGAGCACTGGATAAAACACATATGCCCTTTTTTGCCAAGTGCATTATTTTTTAAGTTCTGTCTCTTTTCCTATGCTTTAAGAGCAACTCCCGTGTACCTTCTGAAATCGGTTTCCAGCAATTCTGCACCTCATTCAAGTCCTCTTTGCAGCCTTACTTCAGTATAATTTTGGATGAGAGCTGTCATTTATACCTCTGCAGGTTTCTGAGTTACAGTGCCCCTGAGCTCCTTTCTTCAACTCGCTTTCTTGTGAGCTGGCCACAACACCGGGGGATTGCTTCAGGCCCTAGTGTGGTTCCGGCATGGCACGCTGAGCCTTCCATTAATTCCTGTTCCTGGTGGGATATGAGAGTTAAATTTGCCCGTCCAGAACCCTCCAGCTAGTCTCGCAACTATTCTCCCTATTCCTGTTCATCTTCCACAGAAATTGCAAACTGGGCCAAACAGAGGTTAAAGGCACTGACTCTCCAAGTGGGGAGAGTGTTAGTAAATCGTCTGGAATGTTGCACCCGAGTACCAGGGGACGAAAACTGAGACACATTTGAACACGTTTCCCCATCACACAGTGGATCATACTCTGGGTTCCACATGCATGTTTTAGCTGAAGGAAGAATCCCTTAAACCTGGAGAGTAGAGACCCATGGAATGGGTACCATGCAATATGACTTCAAAGGGTCTGCATTTGCTCACCAAACCTCACCAATCCTATCACTGCTGCTCTTATGCCACTGCACACAAGCTTGATTCTCTTTCGGAGGCATATAAATCCATAGGTTTTAAGATTCTTACAAGTCAGGTATATTCTTAGGCATTTAATATGAGGTGTTGTGCAAGTGCATCATTGTGGACGTTCTGCCTCTTTTCCTATGCTTTCCTATGCTTTACATGCAATTCCAGTCTACCTCCTGAAATCGGTTTCCTGCAATTCTGCCCCACTTATAAGTCCTCTTGGCATCCTTACTTCAATATATTTTTGGACGATAGCTGTCATTTATAACTCTACAGGTTTGTGAATGACAGTGCCCCTGAGCTCCTTTCTTCAACTCGCTTTCTTGTGAGCTGGCCGCAACACCGCAGGATTGCTTCAGACCCTAGTGTGGTTCTGGCACGGCACGCTGAGCCTTTGGTTAATTCCTCTTCCTGGTGGGAAATGAGAGTTAAATTTGCCCGTCCGGACACCTCCACCTAGTCTCTCATTGGTTCTCCCTATTCCTGTTCATTTTCCACAGAAATTGCAAACTGGGCCAAACAGGAGGTTAAAGGCACTGACTCTCCAAGTGGGGAGAGTGTTAGTAAAGCGTCTGGAATGTTGCACCCGAGTACCAGGGGACGAAAACTGAGACACATTTAAACACGTTTCCCGATCACACGGTGGATCATACTCTGGGTTCCACATGCATGTTTTAGCTGAAGGAAGAATCCCTTAAACATGGAGAGTTGAGACCCATGGAATGGGTACCATGCAATATGACTTCAAAGGGTCTGCATTTGCTCACCGAACCTCACCAATCCTATCACTGCTGCGTTTATGCCGCTGTACACATGCTTGATTCTCTTTCGGAGACATATAAATCCATAGGTTTTAAGATTCTTACTAGTCAGGTATATTCTTAGGCGTTTATTATGGGGTGTTGAGTCCACTTTGTTGAGCAAGGAGTAGCTCTTGTCTATTACATATTTGGCTTATGGAACGGTATCTGTGCTAATTTCAATCTCTGGTTTTATGCAGAACCCCAAGTCACCTTTCCCCTTAAGGATGCATAAGTTGGTTTTCTACATTTGACACCATGTTCTGTTTTGTAATTCAGTTCTTGTGTAGGCAAGTTTACATTCCGTGTAGTAGTGATATCTCATGATGTTTCTTTTTCTATGTGACTTATTTCACTTAGAATCATCGTACCTGAATCCACTCATTATGCTGCTACGGGCCTGATGACATAGATTTCATTGCTGAGTGATATTGCATTGTACGTAAGTACCACAACTTCTTTATCCATTTTTCGCTTTCTGTGATATTGAACTTGTACGGTAAACGAGGTTCTTGTAAACAGAGCCGTCCCAAACTTTGGGGTGGCTGTGTCTTTTTGATTTTAATTTCCCTAAGCTATAGGACCATAAGTGGAAGTGCCCTAGGCTCTGTTGCTTTGTTTTTTAATTGTTTCAGGAAACACCATACAATTCTCCAGAGTGGTTGCTGGCAATTTACATCCCGCCCATCAGCATAACAAGGCTCCCAGTTCTCCATGGCCCCTCCTGCCTTTTGGATTTTACACTTTTTTCACATGGCTCTTTTGACTGGGGGGCAGTGAGACTTCATTGTAGTGCAGATTTCTTTGCAAGCTTGCTTGGTTGGCCAAAAAGGGCGTATGCGTTTTTTCCTGAATATATTCAGGAAAAAATGCATACGCCCTTTTTGGCCAAGTGCATCATTGTGGACGTTCTGCCTCTTTTCCTATGCTTTACATGCAATTCCTGTCTACCTCCTGAAATCAGTTTCCTGCAATTCTGCCCCACTTATAAGTCCTCTTGGCATCCTTACTTCAATATATTTTTGGACGATAGCTGTCATTTATAACACTACAGGTTTGTAAATGACAGTGCCCCTGAGCTCCTTTCTTCAACTCGCTTTCTTTTGAGCTGGCCGCAACACCGCAGGATTGCTTCAGACCCTAGTGTGGTTCTGGCACGGCACGCTGAGCCTTTGGTTAATTCCTCTTCCTGGTGGGAAATGAGAGTTAAATTTGCCCGTCCGGACACCTCCACCTAGTCTCTCATTGGTTCTCCCTATTCCTGTTCATTTTCCACAGAAATTGCAAACTGGGCCAAACAGGAGGTTAAAGGCACTGACTCTCCAAGTGGGGAGAGTGTTAGTAAAGCATCTGGAATGTTGCACCCGAGTACCAGGGGACGAAAACTGAGACACATTTAAACACGTTTCCCGATCACACGGTGGATCATACTCTGGGTTCCACATGCATGTTTTAGCTGAAGGAAGAATCCCTTAAACATGGAGAGTTGAGACCCATGGAATGGGTACCATGCAATATGATTTCAAAGGGTCTGCATTTGCTCACCGAACCTCACCAATCCTATCACTGCTGCGTTTATGCCGCTGTAAACAGGCTTGATTCTCTTTCGGAGACATATAAATCCATAGGTTTTAAGATTCTTACTAGTCAGGTATATTCTTAGGCGTTTATTATGGGGTGTTGAGTCCACTTTGTTGAGCAAGGAGTAGCTCTTGTCTATTACATATTTGGCTTATGGAACGGTATCTGTGCTAATTTCAATCTCTTGTTTTATGCAGAACCGCAACTTACCTTTCCCCTTAAGCATGCATAAGTTGGTTTTCTACATTTGACACCGTGTTCTGTTTTGTAATTCAATTCTTGTGTAGCCAATTTTACATTCCGTGTAGTAGTGATATCTTATGATGTTTCTTTTTCTGTGTGACTTATTTCACTTAGAATCATCGTACCTGAATCCACTCATTATGCTGCTATGGGCCTGATGACATAGATTTCATTGCTGAGTGATATTGCATTGTACGTAAGTTACACAACTTCTTTATCTATTTTTCGCTTTCTGTGATATTGAACTTGTATGGTAAACGAGGTTCTTGTAAACAGAGCGGGCCCAAACTTTGGGGTGGCTGTGTCTTTTTGATTTTAATTTCCCTAAGCTATAGGACCATAAGTGGAAGTGCCCTAGGCTCTGTTGCTTTGTATTTTAGATATTTCAGGAAACACCATACACTTCTCCAGAGTGGCTGCTGGCAATTTACATCCCGCCCATCAGCATAACAAGGCTCCCAGTTCTCCATGGCCTGTCTTGCCTTTCTGGATTTTACACTTTTTTCAGATGGCTCTTTTGACCGGGGGGCAGTGAGACTTCATTGTAGTGCAGATTTCCTTTGCAAGCTTGCTTGGTTGGCCAAAAAGGGCGTATGCGTTTTTTCCTGAATATATTCAGGAAAAAACTCATACGCCCTTTTTGGCCAAGTGCATCATTGTGGACGTTCTGCCTCTTTTCCTATGCTTTACATGCAATTCCAGTCTACCTCCTGAAATCAGTTTCCTGCAATTCTGCCCCGCTTTCAACTCCTCTTGGCTGCCTTACTTCAATATATTTTTGGAAGATAGCTGTCATTTATAACTCTGCAGGTTTGTGAATTACAGTGCCGGTGAGCTCCTTTCTTCAACTCGCTTTCTTGTGAGCTGGCCGCAACACCGCAGGATTGCTTCAGGCCCTAGTTTGGTTCCGGCACGGCATGCTGAGCCTTTGGTTAATTCCTCTTCCTGGTGGGAAATGACAGTTAAATTTGCCCGTCTGGACACCTCCACCTAGTCTCTCATTGGTTCTCCCTATTCCTATTCATTTTCCACAGAAATTGCAAACTGGGCCAAACAGGAGGTTAAAGGCACTGACTCACTAAGTGGGGAGAGTGTTAGTAAAGCGTCTGGAATGTTGCACCCGAGTACCAGGGGACGAAAACTGAGACACATTTGAACACGTTTTCCGATCACACGGTGGATCATATTCTGGGTTCCACATGCATGTTTTAACTGAAGGAAGAATCCCTTAAACATGGAGAGTTGAGACCCATGGAATGGGTACCATGCAATAGGACTTCAAAGGGTCTGCATTTGCTCACCGAACCTCACCAATCCTATCACTGCTGCGTTTATGCCGCTGTAAACATGCTTGATTCTCTTTCGGAAACATATAAATCCATAGGTTTTAAGATTCTTACTAGTCAGGTATATTCTTAGGCGTTTAATATGGGGTGTTGAGTCCAATTCGTTGAGCAAGGAGTAGCTCTTGTCTATTACATATTTGGCTTATGGAACGGTATCTGTGCTAATTTCAATCTCTGGTTTTATGCAGCACCCCAACTCACCTTTCCCCTTAAGCAAGCATGAGTTGGTTTTCTATATTTGACACACTGTTCTGTTTTGTAATTCAATTCTTGTGTAGCCAAGTTTACATTCCGTGTAGTAGTGATATCTTATGATGTTTCTTTTTCTGTGTGACTTATTTCACTAAGAATCATCGTACCTGAATCCAATCATTATGCTGCTACGGGCCTGATGACATAGATTTCATTGCTGAGTGATATTGCATTGTACGTAAGTACCACAACTTCTTTATCCATTTTTTACTTTCTGTGATATTGAACTTGTACGGTAAACGAGGTTCTTGTAAACAGAGCCGTCCCAAACTTTGGGGTGGCTGTGTCTTTTTGATTTTAATTTCCCTAAGCTATAGGACCATAAGTGGAAGTGCCCTAGGCTCTGTTGGTTTGTTTTTTGGATGTTTCAGGAAACACCATACACTTCTCCAGAGTGGCTGCTGGCAATTTACATCCCGCCCATCAGCATAACAAGGCTCCCAGTTCTCCATGGCCTGTCCTGCCTTTCTGGATTTTACACTTTTTTCAGATGGCCCTTTTGACGGGGGGCAGTGAGACTTCATTGTACTGCAGATTTCCTTTGCAGGCTTGCTTGGTTGGCCAAAAAGGGCGTATGCGTTTTTTCCTGAATATATTCAGGAAAAAACGCATACGCCCTT
This sequence comes from Leucopleurus acutus, assembly GCF_964270905.1. Taxonomy (NCBI): domain Eukaryota; kingdom Metazoa; phylum Chordata; class Mammalia; order Artiodactyla; family Delphinidae; genus Leucopleurus; species Leucopleurus acutus. The sequence goes on from NW_028138990.1 coordinate 70,917, forward strand.
TTTGGCCAAGTGCATCATTGTGGACGTTCTGCCTCTTTTCCTATGCTTGACATGCAATTCCAGTCTACCTCCTGAAATCAGTTTCCTGCAATTCTGCCCCGCTTTCAACTCCTCTTGGCAGCCTTACTTCAATATATTTTTGGAAGATAGCTGTCATTTGTAACTCTGCAGTTTTGTGAATTAGCGTGCCCCTGAACTCCTTTCTTCAACTCGCTTTCTTGTGAGCTGGCCGCAACACCGCAGGATTGCTTCAGGCCCTAGTTTGGTTCCGGCACGGCATGCTGAGCCTTTGGTTAATTCCTCTTCCTGGTGGGAAATGAGAGTTAAATTTGCCCGTCCAGACACCTCCACCTAGTCTCTCATTGGTTCTCCCTATTCCTGTTCATTTTCCACAGAAATTGCAAACTGGGCCAAACAGGAGGTTAAAGGCACTGACTCACTAAGTGGGGAGAGTGTTAGTAAAGCGTCTGGAATGTTGCACCCGAGTACCAGGGGACGAAAACTGAGACACATTTGAACACGTTTTCCGATCACACGGTGGATCATATTCTGGGTTCCACATGCATGTTTTAACTGAAGGAAGAATCCCTTAAACATGGAGAGTTGAGACCCATGGAATGGGTACCATGCAATAGGACTTCAAAGGGTCTGCATTTGCTCACCGAACCTCACCAATCCTATCACTGCTGCGTTTATGCCGCTGTACACACGCTTGATTCTCTTTCGGAGACATATAAATCCATAGGTTTTAAGATTCTTACTAGTCAGGTATATTCTTAGGTGTTTAATATGGGGTGTTGAGTCCAATTCGTTGAGCAAGGAGTAGCTCTTGTCTATTACATATTTGGCTTATGGAACGGTATCTGTGCTAATTTCAATCTCTGGTTTTATGCAGCACCCCAACACACCTTTCCCCTTAAGCAAGCATGAGTTGGTTTTCTACATTTGACACACTGTTCTGTTTTGTAATTCAGTTCTTGTGTAGCCAAGTTTACATTCCGTGTAGTAGTGATATCTTATGATGTTTCTTTTTCTGTGTGACTTATTTCACTTAGAATCATCGTACCTGAATCCACTCATTATGCTGCAACGGGCCTGATGACATAGATTTCATTGCTGAGTGATATTGCATTGTACGTAAGTACCACAACTTCTTTATCCATTTTTTGCTTTCTGTGATATTGAACTTGTACGGTAAACGAGGTTCTTGTAAACAGAGCCGTCCCAAACTTTGGGGTGGCTGTGTCTTTTTGATTTTAATTTCCCTAAGCTATAGGACCATAAGTGGAAGTGCCCTAGGCTCTGTTGGTTTGTTTTTTGGATGTTTCAGGAAACACCATACACTTCTCCAGAGTGGCTGCTGGCAATTTACATCCCGCCCATCAGCATAACAAGGCTCCCAGTTCTCCATGGCCTGTCCTGCCTTTCTGGATTTTACACTTTTTTCAGATGTCCCTTTTGACCGGGAGGCAGTGAGACTTCATTGTAGTGCAGATTTCCTTTGCAAGCTTGCTTGGTTGGCCAAAAAGGGCGTATGCGTTTTTTCCTGAATATATTCAGGAAACAACGCATACGCCCTTTTTGGCCAAGTGCATCATTGTGGACGTTCTGCCTCTTTTCCTAAGCTTTACATGCAATTCCAGTCTACCTCCTGAAATCGGTTTCCTGCAATTCTGCCCCGCTTTCAACTCCTCTTGGCAGCCTTACTTCAATATATTTTTGGAAGATAGCTGTCATTTATAACTCTGCAGGTTTGTGAATTACAGTGACCCTGAGCTCCTTTCTTCAACTCGCTTTCTTGTGAGCTGGCCGCAAAACCGCAGGATTGCTTCTGGCCCTAGTGTGGTTCCGGCATGGCACACTGAGCCTTTGGTTAATTCCTCTTCCTGGTGGGAAATGAGAGTTAAATTTGCCCGTCCGGACAACTCCACCTAGTCTCTCATTGGTTCTCCCTATTCCTGTTCATTTTCCACAGAAATTGCAAACTGGGCCAAACAGGAGGTTAAAGGCACTGACTCACTAAGTGGGGAGAGTGTTAGTAAAGCGTCTGGAATGTTGCACCCGAGTACCAGGGGACGAAAACTGAGACACATTTGAACACGTTTTCCGATCACATGGTGGATCATATTCTGGGTTCCACATGCATGTTTTAACTGAAGGAAGAATCCCTTAAACATGGAGAGTTGAGACCCATGGAATGGGTACCATGCAATAGGACTTCAAAGGGTCTGCATTTGCTCACCGAACCTCACCAATCCTATCACTGCTGCGTTTATGCCGCTGTACACATGCTTGATTCTCTTTCGGAGACATATAAATCCATAGGTTTTAAGATTCTTACTAGTCAGGTATATTCTTAGGTGTTTAATATGGGGTGTTGAGTCCAATTCGTTGAGCAAGGAGTAGCTCTTGTCTATTACATATTTGGCTTATGGAACGGTATCTGTGCTAATTTCAATCTCTGGTTTTATGCAGTACCCCAACACACCTTTCCCCTTAAGCAAGCATGAGTTGGTTTTCTACATTTGACACACTGTTCTGTTTTGTAATTCAGTTCTTGTGTAGCCAAGTTTACATTCCGTGTAGTAGTGATATCTTATGATGTTTCTTTTTCTGTATGACTTATTTCACTTAGAATCATCGTACCTGAATCCACTCATTATGCTGCTACGGGCCTGATGACATAGATTTCATTGCTGAGTGATATTGCATTGTACGTAAGTACCACAACTTCTTTATCCATTTTTTGCTTTCTGTGATATTGAACTTGTACGGTAAACGAGGTTCTTGTAAACAGAGCCGTCCCAAACTTTGGGGTGGCTGTGTCTTTTTGATTTTAATTTCCCTAAGCTATAGGACCATAAGTGGAAGTGCCCTAGGCTCTGTTGCTGTGTTTTTTGGATGTTTCAGGAAACACCAAACACTTCTCCAGAGTGGCTGCTGGCAATTTACATCCCGCCCATCAGCATAACAAGGCTCCCAGTTCTCCATGGCCTGTCCTGCCTTTCTGGATTTTACACTTTTTTCAGATGTCCCTTTTGACCGGGAGGCAGTGAGACTTCATTGTAGTGCAGATTTCCTTTGCAAGCTTGCTTGGTTGGCCAAAAAGGGCGTATGCGTTTTTTCCTGAATATATTCAGGAAACAACGCATACGCCCTTTTTGGCCAAGTGCATCATTGTGGACGTTCTGCCTCTTTTCCTAAGCTTTACATGCAATTCCAGTCTACCTCCTGAAATCGGTTTCCTGCAATTCTGCCCCGCTTTCAACTCCTCTTGGCAGCCTTACTTCAATATATTTTTGGAAGATAGCTGTCATTTATAACTCTGCAGGTTTGTGAATTACAGTGACCCTGAGCTCCTTTCTTCAACTCGCTTTCTTGTGAGCTGGCCGCAAAACCGCAGGATTGCTTCTGGCCCTAGTGTGGTTCCGGCATGGCACACTGAGCCTTTGGTTAATTCCTCTTCCTGGTGGGAAATGAGAGTTAAATTTGCCCGTCCGGACACCTCCACCTAGTCTCTCATTGGTTCTCCCTATTCCTGTTCATTTTCCACAGAAATTGCAAACTGGGCCATACAGGAGGTTAAAGGCACTGACTCTCCAAGTGGGGAGAGTGTTAGTAAAGCGTCTGGAATGTTGCACCCGAGTACCAGGGGACGAAAACTGAGACACATTTGAACACGTTTCCCCATCACACGGTGGATCATACTCTGGTTTCCACATGCATGTTTTAGATGAAGGAAGAATCCCTTAAACATGGAGAGTTGAGACCCATGGAATGGGTACCATGCAATATGACTTCAAAGGGTCTGCATTTGCTCACCGAACCTCACCAATCCTATCACTGCTGCATTTATGCCGCTGTACACACGCTTGATTCTCTTTCGGAGACATATAAATCCATAGGTTTTAAGATTCTTACTAGTCAGGTATATTCTTAGGCGTTTAATATGGGGTGTTGAGTCCACTTCGTTGAGCAAGGAGTAGCTCTTGTCTATTATATATTTGGCTTATGGAACGGTATCTGTGCTAATTTCAATCTCTGGTTTTATGCCGCACCCCAACTCACCTTTCCCATTAAGCAAGCATGAGTTGGTTTTCTACATTTGACACCCTGTTCTGTTTTGCAATTCAGTTCTTGTGTAGCCAAGTTTACATTCCGTGTAGTAGTGATATCTTATGATGTTTCTTTTTCTGTGTGACTTATTTCACTTAGAATCATCGTACCTGAATCCACTCATTACGCTGCTACGGGCCTGATGACATAGATTTCATTGCTGAGTGATATTGCATTGTACGTGAGTACCACAACTTCTTTACCCATTTTTCTCTTTCTGTGATATTGAACCTGTACCGTAAACGAGGTTCTTGTAAACAGAGCCGTCCCAAACTTTGGAGTGGCTGTGTCTTTTTGATTTAAATTTCCCTAAGCTATAGGACCATAAGTGGAAGTGCCCTAAGCTCTTTTGTTTTGTTGTTTGGATGTTTCAGGAAACACCATACACTTCTCCAGAGTGGCTGCTGGCAATTTACATCCCGCCCATCAGCATAACAAAGCTCCCAGTTCTCCATGGCCTGTCTTGCCTTTCTGGATTTTACACTTTTTTCAGATGGCCCTTTTGACCGGGGGGCAGTGAGACTTCATTGTAGTGCAGATTTCCTTTGCAAGCTTGCTTGGTTGGCCAAAAATGGCGTATGCGTTTTTTCCTGAATATATTCAGGAAAAAACGTATACGCCCTTTTTGGCCAAGTGCATCATTGTGGACGTTCTGCCTCTTTTCCTATGCTTGACATGCAATTCCAGTCTACCTCCTGAAATCAGTTTCCTGCAATTCTGCCCCGCTTTCAACTCCTCTTGACAGCCTTACTTCAATATATTTTTGGAAGATAGCTGTCATTTGTAACTCTGCAGTTTTGTGAATTAGAGTGCCCCTGAACTCCTTTCTTCAACTCGCTTTCTTGTGAGCTGGCCGCAACACCGCAGGATTGCTTCAGGCCCTAGTTTGGTTCCAGCACGGCATGCTGAGCCTTTGGTTAATTCCTCTTCCTGGTGGGAAATGAGAGTTAAATTTGCCCGTCCGGACACCTCCACCTAGTCTCTCATTGGTTCTCCCTATTCCTGTTCATTTTCCACAGAAATTGCAAACTGGGCCAAACAGGAGGTTAAAGGCACTGACTCACTAAGTGGGGAGAGTGTTAGTAAAGCGTCTGGAATGTTGCACCCGAGTACCAGGGGACGAAAACTGAGACACATTTGAACACGTTTTCCGATCACACGGTGGATCATATTCTGGGTTCCACATGCATGTTTTAACTGAAGGAAGAATCCCTTAAACCTGGAGAGTTGAGACCCATGGAATGGGTACCATGCAATATGACTTCAAAGGGTCTGCATTTGCTCACCGAACCTCACCAATCCTATCACTGCTGCGTTTATGCCGCTGTAAACATGCTTGATTCTCTTTCGGAAACATATAAATCCATAGGTTTTAAGATTCTTACTAGTCAGGTATATTCTTATGCGTTTAATATGGGGTGTTGAGTCCAATTCGTTGAGCAAGGAGTAGCTCTTGTCTATTACATATTTGGCTTATGGAACGGTATCTGTGCTAATTTCAATCTCTGGTTTTATGCAGCACCCCAACTCACCTTTCCCCTTAAGCAAGCATGAGTTGGTTTTCTATATTTGACACAATGTTCTGTTTTGTAATTCAGTTCTTGTGTAGCCAAGTTTACATTCCTTGTAGTAGTGATATCTTATGATGTTTCTTTTTCTGTGTGACTTATTTCACTAAGAATCATCGTACCTGAATCCACTCATTATGCTGCTACGGGCCTGATGACATAGATTTCATTGCTGAGTGATATTGCATTGTACGTAAGTACCACAACTTCTTTATCCATTTTTTACTTTCTGTGATATTGAACTTGTACGGTAAACGAGGTTCTTGTAAACAGAGCCGTCCCAAACTTTGGGGTGGCTGTGTCTTTTTGATTTTAATTTCCCTAAGCTATAGGACCATAAGTGGAAGTGCCCTAGGCTCTGTTGGTTTGTTTTTTGGATGTTTCAGGAAACACCATACACTTCTCCAGAGTGGCTGCTGGCAATTTACATCCCGCCCATCAGCATAACAAGGCTCCCAGTTCTCCATGGCCTGTCCTGCCTTTCTGGATTTTACACTTTTTTCAGATGGCCCTTTTGACGGGGGGCAGTGAGACTTCATTGTACTGCAGATTTCCTTTGCAGGCTTGCTTGGTTGGCCAAAAAGGGCGTATGCGTTTTTTCCTGAATATATTCAGGAAAAAACGCATACGCCCTTTTTGGCCTAGTGCATCATTGTGGACGTTCTGCCTCTTTTCCTATGCTTGACATGCAATTCCAGTCTACCTCCTGAAATCAGTTTCCTGCAATTCTGCCCCGCTTTCAACTCCTCTTGGCAGCCTTACTTCAATATATTTTTGGAAGATAGCTGTCATTTGTAACTCTGCAGTTTTGTGAATTAGCGTGCCCCTGAACTCCTTTCTTCAACTCGCTTTCTTGTGAGCTGGCCGCAACACCGCAGGATTGCTTCAGGCCCTAGTTTGGTTCCGGCACGGCATGCTGAGCCTTTGGTTAATTCCTCTTCCTGGTGGGAAATGAGAGTTAAATTTGCCCGTCCAGACACCTCCACCTAGTCTCTCATTGGTTCTCCCTATTCCTGTTCATTTTCCACAGAAATTGCAAACTGGGCCAAACAGGAGGTTAAAGGCACTGACTCACTAAGTGGGGAGAGTGTTAGTAAAGCGTCTGGAATGTTGCACCCGAGTACCAGGGGACGAAAACTGAGACACATTTGAACACGTTTTCCGATCACACGGTGGATCATATTCTGGGTTCCACATGCATGTTTTAACTGAAGGAAGAATCCCTTAAACATGGAGAGTTGAGACCCATGGAATGGGTACCATGCAATAGGACTTCAAAGGGTCTGCATTTGCTCACCGAACCTCACCAATCCTATCACTGCTGCGTTTATGCCGTTGTACACATGCTTGATTCTCTTTCGGAGACATATAAATCCATAGGTTTTAAGATTCTTACTAGTCAGGTATATTCTTAGGTGTTTAATATGGGGTGTTGAGTCCAATTCGTTGAGCAAGGAGTAGCTCTTGTCTATTACATATTTGGCTTATGGAACGGTATCTGTGCTAATTTCAATCTCTGGTTTTATGCAGCACCCCAACACACCTTTCCCCTTAAGCAAGCATGAGTTGGTTTTCTACATTTGACACACTGTTCTGTTTTGTAATTCAGTTCTTGTGTAGCCAAGTTTACATTTCGTGTAGTAGTGATATCTTATGATGTTTCTTTTTCTGTATGACTTATTTCACTTAGAATCATCGTACCTGAATCCACTCATTATGCTGCTACGGGCCTGATGACATAGATTTCATTGCTGAGTGATATTGCATTGTACGTAAGTACCACAACTTCTTTATCCATTTTTTGCTTTCTGTGATATTGAACTTGTACGGTAAACGAGGTTCTTGTAAACAGAGCCGTCCCAAACTTTGGGGTGGCTGTGTCTTTTTGATTTTAATTTCCCTAAGCTATAGGACCATAAGTGGAAGTGCCCTAGGCTCTGTTGGTTTGTTTTTTGGATGTTTCAGGAAACACCATACACTTCTCCAGAGTGGCTGCTGGCAATTTACATCCCGCCCATCAGCATAACAAGGCTCCCAGTTCTCCATGGCCTGTCCTGCCTTTCTGGATTTTACACTTTTTTCAGATGTCCCTTTTGACCGGGAGGCAGTGAGACTTCATTGTAGTGCAGATTTCCTTTGCAAGCTTGCTTGGTTGGCCAAAAAGGGCGTATGCGTTTTTTCCTGAATATATTCAGGAAACAACGCATACGCCCTTTTTGGCCAAGTGCATCATTGTGGACGTTCTGCCTCTTTTCCTAAGCTTTACATGCAATTCCAGTCTACCTCTTGAAATCGGTTTCCTGCAATTCTGCCCCGCTTTCAACTCCTCTTGGCAGCCTTACTTCAATATATTTTTGGAAGATAGCTGTCATTTATAACTCTGCAGGTTTGTGAATTACAGTGACCCTGAGCTCCTTTCTTCAACTCGCTTTCTTGTGAGCTGGCCGCAAAACCGCAGGATTGCTTCTGGCCCTAGTGTGGTTCCGGCATGGCACACTGAGCCTTTGGTTAATTCCTCTTCCTGGTGGGAAATGAGAGTTAAATTTGCCCGTCTGGACACCTCCACCTAGTCTCTCATTGGTTCTCCCTATTCCTGTTCATTTTCCACAGAAATTGCAAACTGGGCCATACAGGAGGTTAAAGGCACTGACTCTCCAAGTGGGGAGAGTGTTAGTAAAGCGTCTGGAATGTTGCACCCGAGTACCAGGGGACGAAAACTGAAACACATTTGAACACGTTTCCCAATCACACGGTGGATCATACTCTGGTTTCCACATGCATGTTTTAGCTGAAGGAAGAATCCCTTAAACATGGAGAGTTGAGACCCATGGAATGGGTACCATGCAATATGACTTCAAAGGGTCTGCATTTGCTCACCGAACCTCACCAATCCTATCACTGCTGCGTTTATGCTGCTGTACACATGCTTGATTCTCTTTTGGAGACATATAAATCCATAGGTTTTAAGATTCTTACTAGTCAGGTATATTCTTAGGCGTTTAATATGGGGTGTTGAGTCCACTTCGTTGAGCAAGGAGTAGCTCTTGTCTATTACATATTTGGCTTATGGAACGGTATCTGTGCTAATTTCAATCTCTTGTTTTATGCAGAACCGCAACTTACCTTTCCCCTTAAGCATGCATAAGTTGGTTTTCTACATTTGACACCCTGTTCTGTTTTGTAATTCAATTCTTGTGTAGCCAATTTTACATTCCGTGTAGTGGTGATATCTTATGATGTTTCTTTTTCTGTGTGACTTATTTCACTTAGAATCATCGTACCTGAATCCACTCATTATGCTGCTATGGGCCTGATGACATAGATTTCATTGCTGAGTGATATTGCATTGTACGTAAGTTACACAACTTCTTTATCTATTTTTCGCTTTCTGTGATATTGAACTTGTATGGTAAACGAGGTTCTTGTAAACAGAGCCGTCCCAAACTTTGGGGTGGCTGTGTCTTTTTGATTTTAATTTCCCTAAGATATAGGACCATAAGTGGAAGTGCCCTAGGCTCTGTTGCTTTGTTTTTTAGATGTTTCAGGAAACACCATACACTTCTACAGAGTGGCTGCTGGCAATTTACATCCCGCCCATCAGCATAACAAGGCTCCCAGTTCTCCATGGCCTGTCCTGCCTTTCTGGATTTTACACTTTTTTCAGATGGCTCTTTTGACCGGGGGGCAGTGAGACTTCATTGTAGTGCAGATTTCCTTTGCAAGCTTGCTTGGTTGGCCAAAAAGGGCGTATGCGTTTTTTCCTGAATATATTCAGGAAAAAACGCATACGCCCTTTTTGGCCAAGTGCATCATTGTGGACGTTCTGCCTCTTTTCCTATGCTTTACATGCAATTCCAGTCTACCTCCTGAAATGGGTTTCCTGCAATTCTGCCCCGCTTTCTACTCCTCTTGGCATCCTTACTTCAATATATTTTTGGAAGATAGCTGTCATTTATAACTCTGCAGGTTTGTGAATTAGAGTGCCCCTGAACTCCTTTCTTCAACTCACTTTCTTGTGAGCTGACCGCAACACCGCAGGATTGCTTCAGGCCCTAGTTTGGTTCCGGAATGGCATGCTGAGCCTTTGGTTAATTCCTCTTCCTGGTGAGAAATGAGAGTTAAATTTGCCCTTCCGGACACCTCCACCTAGTCTCTCATTGGTTCTCCCTATTCCTGTTCATTTTCCACAGAAATTGCAAACTGGGCCAAACAGGAGGTTAAAGGCACTGACTCTCCAAGTGGGGAGAGTGTTAGTAAAGCGTCTGGAATGTTGCACCCGAGTACCAGGGGATGAAAACTGAGACACATTTGAACACGTTTCCCGATAACACGGTAGATCATAATCTGGGTCCACATGAATGTTTTAGCTGAAGGAAGAATTCCTTAAACCTGGAGAGTTGAGACCTATGGAATGGGTACCATGCAATAGGACTTCAAAGGGTCTGCATTTGCTCACCGAACCTCACCAATCCTATCACTGCTGCGTTTATGCCGCTGTACACACGCTGGATTCTCTTTCGGAGACATATAAATCCATAGGTTTTAAGATTCTTACTAGTCAGGTATATTCTTAGGCGTTTAATATGGGGTGTTGAGTCCACTTCGTTGAGCAAGGAGTAGCTCTTGTCTATTACATATTTGGCTTATGGAACGGTATCTGTGCTAATTTCAATCTCTGGTTTTATGCAGCACGCCAACTCACCTTTCCCCTTAAGCAAGCATAAGTTGGTTTTCTACATTTGACACCCTGTTCTGTTTTGTAATTCAGTTCCTGTGTAGCCAAGTTTACATTCCGTGTAGTAGTGATATCTTACGGTGTTTCTTTTTCTGTGTGACTTATTTCACTTAGAATCATCGTATCTGAATCCACTCATTATGCTGCTACGGGCCTGATGACATAGATTTCATTGCTGAGTGATATTGCATTGTACGTAAGTACCACAACTTCTTTATCCATTTTTCGCTTTCTGTGATATTGAACTTGTACCGTAAGCAAGGTTCTTGTAAACAGAGCCGGCCGAAACTTTGGGGTGGCTGTGTCTTTTTGATTTTCATTTCCCTAAGCTATAGGACCATAAGTGGAAGTGCCCTAGGCTCTGTTGCTTTGTTTTTTGGATGTTTCAGGAAACACCATACACTTCTCCAGAGTGGCTGTTGGCAATTTACATCCCGCCCATCAGCATAACAAGGCTCCCAGTTCTCCATGGCCTGTCCTGCCTTTCTGGATTTTACACTTTTTTCAGATGTCACTTTTGACCGGGGGGCAGTGAGACTTCATTGTAGTGCAGATTTCCTTTGCAAGCTTGCTTGGTTGGCCAAAAAGGGCGTATGCGTTTTTTCCTGAATATATTCAGGAAAAAACGCCTATGCCCTTTTTGGCCAAGTGCATCATTGTGGACGTTCTGCCTCTTTTCCTATGCTTTACATGCAATTCCAGTCTACCTCCTGAAATCGGTTTCCTGCAATTCTGCCCCGCTTTCAAGTCCTCTTGGCAGGCTTCCTTCAATATATTTTTGGACGATAGCTGTCATTTATAACTCTGCAGGTTTGTGAATTACAGTGCCCCTGAGCTCCTTTCTTCAACTCGCTTTCTTGTGAGCTGGCCGCAACACCGCAGGATTGCTTCAGGCCCTAGTTTGGTTCCGGCATCGCATGCTGAGCCTTTGGTTAATTTCTCTTCCTGGTGGGAAATGAGAGTTAAATTTGTCCGTCCAGACACCTCCACCTAGTCTCTCATTGGTTCTCCCTATTCCTTTTCATTTTCCACAGAAATTGCAAACTGGGCCAAACAGGAGGTTGAAGGCACTGACTCACTAAGTGGGGAGAGTGTTAGTAAAGCGTCTGGAATGTTGCACCCGAGTACCAGGGGACGAAAACTGAGACACATTTGAACACGTTTCCCGATCACACGGTGAATCATACTCTGGGTCCACATGCATGTTTTAGCTGAAGGAAGAATCCCTTAAACCTGGAGAGTTGAGACCCATGGAATGGGTACCATGCAATATGACTTCAAAGGGACTGCATTTGCTCACCGAACCTCACCAATCCTATCACTGCTGCGTTTATGCCACTGTACACACGCTGGATTCCCTTTCGGAGACATATAAATCCATAGGTTTTAAGATTCTTACTACTCAGGTATATTCTTAGGCGTTTATTATGGGGTGTTGAGTCCACTTCGTTGAGCAAGGAGTAGCTCTTGTCTATTACACATTTGGCTTATGGAACGGTATCTGTGCTAATTTCAATCTCTGGTTTTATGTAGCACCCCAACTCACCTTTCCCCTTAAGCAAGCATAAGTTGGTTTTCTACATTTGACACCCTGTTCTGTTTTGTAATTCAATTCTTGTGTAGCCAAGTTTACATTCCGTGTATTAGTGATATCTTATGATGTTTCTTTTTCTGTGTGACTTATTTCACTTAGAATCATCGTACCTGAATCCACTCATTATGCTTTACGGTCCTGATGACATAGATTTCATTGCTGAGTGATATTGCATTGTACGTAAATACCACAACTTCTTTATCCATTTTTCGCTTTCTGTGATATTGAACTTGTACAGTAAACGAGGTTCTTGTAAACAGAGCCGGCCGAAACTTTGGGGTGGCTGTGTCTTTTTGATTTTAATTTCCCTAAGCTATAGGACCATAAGTGGAAGTGCCCTAGGCTTTGTTGCTTTGTATTTTAGATGTTTCAGGAAACACCATACACTTCTCCAGAGTGGCTGTTGGCAATTTACATCTCGCCCATCAGCACAACAAGGCTCCTAGTTCTCCATGGCCTGTCCTGCCTTTCTGGATTTTACACTTTTTTCAGATGGCCCTTTTGACCGGGGGGCAGTGAGACTTCATTGTAGTGCAGATTTCCTTTGCAAGCTTGCTTGGTTGGCCAAAAACGGCGTATGTGTTTTTTCCTGAATATATTCAGGAAAAAACGCATACGCCCTTTTTGGCCAAGTGCATCATTGTGGACGTTCTGCCTCTTTTCCTATGCTTTACATGCAATTCCAGTCTACCTCCTGAAATCGGTTTCCTGCAATTCTGCCCCGCTTTCAAGTCCTCTTGGCAGCCTTCCTTCAATATATTTTTGGACGATAGCTGTCATTTATAACTCTGCAGGTTTGTGAATTACAGTGCCCTTGAGCTCCTTTCTTCAACTCGCTTTCTTGTGAGCTGGCCGCAACACCGCAGGATTGCTTCAGGCCCTAGTTTGGTTCCGGCATCGTATCCTGGGCCTTTGGTTAATTCCTCTTCCTGGTGGGAAATGAGAGTTAAATTTGTCCGTCCAGACACCTCCAGCTACTCTCTCATTGGTTCTCCCCCTTCCTGTTCATCTAACGCAGAAATTGCAAACTGGGCCAAACATGAGTTTAAAGGCACTGACTCTCCAAGTGGGGAGAGTGTTAGTAAAGCGTCTGGAATGTTGCACCCGAGTACCAGGGGACGAAAACTGAGACACATTTGAACACGTTTCCCGATCACACGGTGGATCATACTCTGGGTTCCACATGCATGTTTTAGCTGAAGGAAGAATCCCTTAAACATGGAGAGTTGAGACCCATGGAATGGGTACCATGCAATATGACTTCAAAGAGTCTGCATTTGCTCACCGAACCTCACCAATCCTATCACTGCTGCGTTTATGACACTGTACACATGCTTGATTCTCTTTCGGAGACATATAAATCCATAGGTTTTAAGATTCTTACTAGTCAGGTATATTCTTAGGCGTTTAATATGGGGTGTTGAGTCCACTTCGTTGAGCAAGGAGTAGCTCTTGTCTATTACATATTTGGCTTATGGAACGGTATCTGTGCTAATTTCAATCTCTGGTTTTATGCAGCACCCCGACTCACCTTTCCCCTTTAGCAAGCATAACTTGGTTTTCTACATTTGACACCCTGTTGTGTTTTGTAATTCAGTTCCTGTGTAGCCAAGTTTACATTCCGTATAGTAGTGATGTCTTATGATGTTTCTTTTTCTCTGTGACTTATTTCACATAGAATCATCGTACCTGAATCCACTCATTTTGCTGCTACAGGCCTGATGACATAGATTTCATTGCTGAGTGATATTGCATTGTACATAAGTACCACAACTTCTTTATCCATTTTTCGCTTTCTGTGATATTGAACTTGTACCGTAAACGAGGTTCTTGTAAACAGAGCCGTCCCATCTTTGGGGTGGCTGTGTCTTTTTGAATTTCATTTCCCTAAGCTATAGGACCATAAGTGGAAGTGCCCTGGGCTCTGTTGCTGTGTTTTTTGGATGTTTCAGGAAACACCATACACTTCTCCAGAGTGGCTATTGGCAATTTACATCCCGCCCATCAGCATAACAAGGCTCTCCGTTCTCCATGGCCTGTCCTGCCTTTCTGGATTTTACACATTTTTCAGATGGCCCTTTGACCGGGGTGAAGTGAGACTTCATTGTAGTGCAGATTTCCTTTGCGAGTTTGCTTGGTTGGCCAGAAAGGGCGTATGCGTTTCTTCCTGAATATATTTAGGAAAAAACGCATACGCCCTTTTTGGCCAAGTGCATCATTGTGGATGTTCTGCCTCTTTTCCTATGCTTTACATGCAATTCCAGTCTACCTCCTGAAATCGCTTTCCTGCAGTTCTGCCTTGCTCTCAGTGCCTCTTCATAGCCTTACCTCAATATACTTTTGGAAAATAGTTGGCCTTCATAACTCTGCAGGTTTTTGAATTGCAGTGGCCCTTAGCTCCATTTTTCAGCTCTTATTTTTGTGATCTTGCCTCATATCCACAGGATTTCTTCAGGCCCTATTCTTCTTCTGGGGCGCCTTGCTCTGCCTTTGGTTAATTCTTCTTCCTGATGTGAAATTAGAGTGACATGTGCCCATTGAAACTGCTACAGCTATTTTCTCACTGGTTCCCCCTATTCCCATTCATCCTCCGCACTAACTGCAGACTGTGCGATACCGGAACTTAAAGGCATTGACTCTCCATGTGGAGATGTTGTTAGTAAAGTGGCTGGAATGATGATTCGGAGCCCCAGGAGAGGAAAATGAGGTGCATTTTAGAAACCTTTCCCGATCATATGGTATACCATCTGCTGGATTTCCCATGCATGGTTTAGCTGTAGGAAGATTCCCTTCAACTTGGAGTGTTGGGACCCTTGGAATAAGTAGCATGAAGTATTGCATTAAACTTTCGGCAGTTGCTCACCAAAGCTCACCAATCCTTTCAGCCCCAAGTGTCCAGCCTTATGTCTTATCCAGCTGTGGGTTTATATGTGGTCATTCCAGGTTGCATCACAGCCCCTGAGCGAATATTGTAAGAATTTTTCTCTCTTTCATTGTTTCTGCGTTTTGGTTTTAAAATTTACTTCTATAATGGGGTTTAGCTCATTTTCACTGCTGTGTTTGTGCCGCTCTGTGCACACTTGATTCCCTTATGGAGATATATCAATACATGGGTTTTAAGATTCTTATTACTCAGATATATTTCTCTGCGGTGTATAGGGTGTGTTGAGGCCAGTTCATTGAGCAAGGTGTAGATCTTGTCTGATACCTATTTGGTTTATTGAACGGTATCTGTGCTAATTTCAAACTCTGGTTTTATGCATCACCCCACCTCTCCTTTCCCCTTAAGCTGACATAAGTGTGTTTTCTAAATGTGAGACACTGTTCTGTTTTGTAATTCATTTTTTGTGCAGCCATATTTATCCTCCCTCTATAAGTGATATCTTATGATATGTTTCTTTTTCTGTTTGACTTATTTCAAGTAGTATTATCGGACCTCAATCCACTCTTTATCCTTCTACTAGCCTTATTACATTGATTTCATGGTGAAGAGATATTCCATTGTACATAAGTACCACATTTTCTTTATCCATTGTTCTCTTTCCTGGGATATTTAAGGTGTACTGAAGTTGAGGTTCTTGTAAACAGAGTAGCCCTAAACTGTGGTGTGCTTGTGTCTTGTTGATTTTTAGACTTCCCTAGATATACTCCCGTGATTGGAAGTGCCCTATGCTCTGTCGCTCTGTTTTTTAGATGATTTAGGAACCACCATACACTTCTCCAGAGTGGCTCTCGGCAGTTCACACACTGTCCATCAGCGTATAAAGGCTCCCTGTTCTCCATGGCCTGTCCTGCATTTCTGGTTTTTACAATTTTTTCGGATGGCCCTTTTGACCGGTGGGAAATGAGACTTCTTTGTTGTGCACATTTGCATTGCTTGCTTGCTTGGTTGCCCATAAAGTGCGTATGCGTTTTTTCCTGGATATATTCAGGAAAAAACGCATACTCCCTTTTGGGCCAACTGCATCGTTGTCGAAATTCTGCCGCTTTTCGTGTGCTTTAAAGGCGAGTCCAATCTATCTCTTGAAATCTGTTTCTTGCAATTCTGTCTTGCATTCAGATCCTCTTCTTTGCCTTACCTCAACATATTTTTGGATGTTAGTTTTCATTTATAACTCTGCAGGTTTGTGAATTGCAGTGACCCTGAGCTCCATTTTTTAAGTTGCTCTTTTGTAAGCTGGCCTCAAAACCGCAGGATTGCTTCAGGCCCTATTTTGGCTCCGGCGAGGCGGGCTGAGCCTTTTTTTAATTCTTATTCTTAATGGGAAATTAGAGTGACATGTGCCCGTCCAAACCCCTACAACTATTCTCTCATTGGTTCCCCCTGTTCCCGTTCATCCTCCTCACAATTTGCTAAATGTGTGAAACAGAAGTTTAAATGTGCTGATTCTCTAAGTGGGGAGATTCTAAGTAACGTGGCTGGAATGATGAACAGGAGCACCAGGAGAGGATAAATGAGGTGCATTTTAGACACATCTCCCGATCACATGGTGTACAGTCCTCTGGGTTTTCCATGCATGTTTTAGCTGTAGGAAGATTCCTTGAACCTGCAGATTTGGGACCCATTGAATGGGTACCAGGTAGTATTACTTTAAAGGATGTGCATTTCCTCACCCAACCTCACATTTCTCTTAGCGTGAACAGTTTCCAGCCTTATGTCTCATCCTGCTGTGGGTCTAGATGTGTTCAATCCATGTTGCATCACCGTCCCTGAGGAAAAGTTGTAAGAGGTTTTCTCTGTCTCTCTGTCATTTATTTTTTTCAATTTATTACTATATTGGTTACAGCTGATTTTCAAAGCTCTGTTTCTTGCTGCTGTACATCCACTTGATTCACGTACAGAGAGACATCAATAAATTCTTTTTCAGATTCTTACCAGTCATAGATATTCTTTTCCGGTGACTTGAGTGTGCTGAGTGCAGTTCTTTTAGCTACCGTGTAGGCCTTGTTGATTATCAGTTTGGTATTTGGAATGGTATCTTTGCTAATTTCAACCTCCTGGATGATGCCTCACCCCTCCCCACCTTTCCCGTTTAGCAGCCTTACGCGTGTTTTCTACATATTTGACTATGTTTTTGTTTTGTAATTTATTTCATGTGTAGCCATTTTGGATTCCACCTTTAAGTGATATCTTATGATATGTGTCTTTTTCTTTTTGAATTATGTCACTTAGAATGATCATACGTAACTCCTCCGGAATTGTTACAACTGGCCATATTTCATTGATTTCCAGGCTGAGTAATATTCCACTCTACATAAGTACCACATCTCTATCCATTTTTTCCCTCCAGAGACATTTAAGTTATATCCTAGTCGAGGATCTTTTAAACAGAGAGGCAGTAAACATTGGGGTGCCTGTGTCCTCTCGATTTTTGTTTTTCCCAAGATATACGCCCATGAGTGCAAGTGCCCTATGCTCTGTAGCTCATTTTTTAGATGCTTTAGTAAACACAATACACTTCTCCAGAATGGCCGTTGGCAATATACATTTCCACTATAAGCCTCACAGGGCTCCCTCTTCTCCTTGCCCTGTCCTGCATTTCTGGTGTTTACACTTTATGAGGATGGCTCTTCTGACTGATGCGAAGTGATATCTTTTGTAGTATTGATTTCCAGTGCCCACCTGTTTGGTTGGCTAAAAAAGTGTATGCCCTTTTCTTGAATATATACAGAAAAAAACGCATACAGCCTTTTTGGCCAACTGCAATGTCGGCAATGTTCAGCTCCTTTTCTTGTGCTTAATGGCGAGTCCTTTCTACCTCCTCAAATCCCTTTCCTGCCATTCTCCCTTGCTTGCCAATCCTTTTCTCTGACTTTCCTCAAGACATTTCTCAGTGATAGATATTTTCAACTCTGCAGTTTCGTGAATTTTACTGCCCCTGAGTTCCATTGTTCAACTTGTGTTTATGGGAACTGGCCACAAAGCAGTGGGATTTCCTCAAGCCCTATACTGTTTCCATGGGCAACCCTAGCCTTTGGTCAATTCATCTTCCTGATTGGAAATTAGAGTGACATGTGCCTGTCTGAACACCTAGGACTTGTCTCTCATTGTTCCTCATCCTTCCGCTTCATCCTCTGGACAAATTCCAAACTGTACGCAACAGGATGTTGACAGTGTTGACATCTCCAAGTGGGGAGACTGTTAGTAAAGACGCTGGAGGGGTGAACCCGAGCACCAGGAGATGAGGAGATGAGATGCCTTTTCCAAACTCTTCCCGATCAGACGGTATACCATCCTCTGGATGTGACAGACATGTTTTAGCAGTAGGAAGAGTCCCATTCATGTAAGGAGAACACCAGGGCTTTTTCAAAATCAGTGTCTCCCCGAAACCCAAACTGGGGAGTTTTTTAAGCTACGGCTACACATATGTTCATTAAGGGCCTTGGAAAGTAGGCAGAGTCCAAACTTTAGATGACTGAAGTCTTCAGGGTCAGAAGCACTCACCACCGGCTTCCCTTAGGTTACACTTTAACTGTCATTGATAGATGATGTCAATAAAAATATCTGTTCTTTTTCCGATTATTTCCCCTTATAGGTTATTGCACAATATTGAGTATAGTTCCCTGTGCTATACAGTAGTTCCTTGTTGATGATCTATTTTATACATAGCAGTGTGTATGTGTTAATTCCAAACTGTTAATTTATCCCTCCTCTCACCTTTCCCCTTTGGTAATAATAAATTATAAGATTTTATACTTCTCAGAAATGGGGGAGCTGAAAGAGAGGTATCATTTTCAATGGAAAAGCATTTAAAACAAGATTGAAGCTTTAACCAAGATTATTAGATGTACATCCTTGGAAAGAAATCACTTCATTTCTCTAATATTGACCTGACAAATAAGACAAACCTTCTCACTGAACTTGCTTATAATAAAGTGATGGAAATATCAAATGGAAGTGTTAGAAACATCTTATTTTACCCGAGCCTTATAAACTGTTCTATGTTAACTACAGTTTGGCTCACACATCTGTTCATTGAAGTTACAATAGTCTCAATTTCTGTTACTGATCCTCCAGAGTGGACCCCAACAAGGGTCCCCCTGCCCAGTGTCATTGGGGCCAACAGATCGAGAGTGAGTTTGGTTCACAAGCAAAGGAAACTTTATATTTTGATCAGAGAATGGAGAGGTGAGAGCATGCTCTACCCCGTGGGCTGTGGGCTGGGCTGCTGTGTAGAGATCCTGTCAGAGTCAGTGGGAGGGAGGGGGCGGAGCTCTCGAGGGCCGGGTTGGCTGCAGCTCAGGCTCTATATCTCGGAGTCTGCACTGGGCCCCAGGAGCTGAGGTGTCGACCCAGCCATTCTGCACCAGGAAATCTGGTCTGAAGTGCCAGGTGTGGAACCTCTGCATGCGGGACCCTAGGAGCATGTGAAATTAGACAAAGCACAAAGGATAAAAAAGGTCAGACTTGACTTTATTGCCCAGATTCTATTTTTATCTCCCAGGGATTTTTAATGGGCTTTGCTGGGGACAAACCCCTCCTCTGCCTTTTGTCCCGTTCCTCATTCTTGGAGTGCTGAGGGTGCAGACCCTTCTTCTGTAACTGCTGAGTGCTGAGTTGGGAGCCCTCATACCAGGGGATGAGGGTCAGAACTTCTCCCCAGCAGCCTCCAGGTGACGTTGATTGGCCCCAGGACCCCTGCCTCCCTGCTCGTCCGCCTGAGCACCAGCATTGGAAGTGTTATAGATTCTAATGACCTTTAAGGGTCCAGGAAAGAGATGTGCAGAGACGCTGTGGGGGCCGGTTTCACCCCGCCCCACATTTGTTCGGCCACCTTAGGCTGACCGTTTCTGCCAGCCTAGATGCTCTGACCAGTAGTCTGCTCTTTCTTCAATTAGGCCCCTGAATTAACGTAAAAACAGCACCAGCTGTCAGAGCCCTGCCCGCTCAACTCCCAGACAGTCCAGGGTCAGTGGTGATCAAGGACCATGATGGCCACTGAGTCAACAGCCTTTTGAAGTAAACAGGAGTCCAGCCGGTCTTATTGGCCACCATCATCACGGTGTCTGTAGGCTTTTCTATGGTGACAGTGTGATATACGGTTCCCCCGCCAAGATTATTAGCTCCCCTCCGGGTGCAGGAAGTCCTGCAAGCAGTAGTCTACTCCTTCGGGACACACTCTTGTTGTTTTATGAGAGAAACTCCAGGTCAAGTGATGTTCACACGAGTCGTCATGGTGCCCTGTTGCCCCCGGTTATCTCTCTGGATGTTGGAGTTGGAGGGCCTCCTCACTCGAGGTCGGTGTGCCCACGGAGTGAACCCTGCAACTTCAGGGCATGGTTGGTGATTAGGATCACCACGTGGGGTCCTTTTCCCTTAGGAGGGAGGTGGCCTTTTGGGCTGCTGATTTCCAGGTTTTTAGATACCGCCAGTATCTTGGCCAGATGTGGCAGTGGGCCAAGCCCCTTGGTGACTGTAGTTTATCCTTCCTGGATGGCATTCTTGCGTTGTTCCATTTCAAGTGGTCCCAGTTTTTGCACTAATTCTCCAATGGCGATTCACCTTTCACCAGGAATGGAAAGGTCAAAGGGTTTAGCTCAATTAGGGAGTTCCAGGGCAAGGGTCTGAATTGACTGCTCTTTCCATTCTTGAAAGGCCACTTCTGGATTCTGTTCAAAAGGATCATCATCTTTTCCTTTCAGTGTTTCATATAGAGGCCCAGCTAGTAGACTGTAGTTAGGGATCCAGAAGCAGCAAACCCTGGCCTCCCCAGGAACCCCGAAGCTGTCTTCTAGTTTTAGAAAGGGATAAGGCTGCAAATGGTTTCTTCCCTTTCCTGGGATGGGCTTCTCTGACCTTGTGTGAGAATGAAGCCCAGGCAGGTCACCGCAGTCTGTGATATTTGAGCTTTTTCTTGGACAACTTCTATCCTTTATTGGCTTGGTAGTTCAGAGGCCTCCTTAGTAGGGCTGGCGATCAGAATGTCGTCTGCATATTGAAGGAGGGTTTCCTTTTCCAGAGGTAGAACTTTTCGGTCTTTAGCTAAGCTTTCCCCAAAGATGGTGTGGGAATTTTTGAACCCTTGGGGCAAGACGGCCCGGAAGTATTGTTTTAGTTGTATGTTGAGTCCTGCCACTCACAAGCCAAAATTTCTTGTGACTCTGGGACTAATGGAATACAAAAGAAGGCATCATTGAAGACTAATACAGAATACCATGTCCTGGTGGTTGGTAGAATGACCAGCAGGGTGTAGGAATCAGGAGCAACTGGAGGTATATCCTCGGTGGCTTCACTGACTGTCCTGACATCCTTTACCAGGTCCCCAGCAGCCCATGGGGCTCTCGTGGTCAGGCCAATCCCAGGATATGGAGCTCTCCTGGACAGGTACCCCACCCCCAACCCAGCCCACGGGGCTCTCATGGTCAGGCCCCTCCCAGGATACAGAGCTACCCTTGCAGGTACCGTGGCAGGGCTGGGCACACAGGAACTGTGCACATAGCCCTCATTGAAGAGCACCCCCAGCTCACCTGTCGCTCAGAGCTGACACAGAGCACCTCAGAGCAGGACTTGAACTAACAAACAGCAGCTCTGACAGGCCTGTGACCCTGGGCATCACTCTGTGTGGCCTCCCTCCACCTGGTCTTCCAGAGACTTCCACTGCACCCAGGGCACCAGGCCTCTGTCTCCAACCACCACCCACCCCTCCTCTCCCTGACTCCTGGGTTCCTCATTAGGAGAGGGTTTTCTTGAAGTTGTCTCCCACTCATGGGCCAGATAAAATGATTAGAAAACAAGCCAAAGCTGCAGCCCCTTGTCTATCCTGACTCTCAGGAGCCCACACCTGTTCCTTGGACCTGGCCGGTTCAGCAAGTTCCATTTTCTGCAACTGTGAGCCCCTGAGGGGTGATGATTGGCTGACCTGGGCAGCCTTACCATGCCGGCCAGCCCTCCCCAGGTGTGCCTGGGTTGAGATCAATATAAATACCACTCCAGGCAGCAAAAGCCCCTGCAGCTGTGCCTGACGCCATTCTCTCTGCCCTGTCAGCAGTCTCGGGGCTGGGCTGGTGGGAGGGAGTGAGAGGCCACGGCTTTGTGGGTGGCCCAGTGTGAGTGGGGCTCTGCTGGACTTTCTGCAGCAGTTGCCAGGCTGCCACCTGCTAAAGAAGAGGATGTGTCACCCATACCTGCTGCTGGAATTTCTCCCTGGGCAGAGGTGAGGAAGGAAAAAAGCAGTGGGGGCAGGGACAGGACGGGTATCTCAGGCAGGGAAATGGAAATCTTCCAGAAGAGCACCCAGGGCCAGGACCATCCTGGCTGGCCTGCAGGCACCAAGTCAGCTGGCATGCTGTCACTCGTGTGGCTCCATGGCCCTTCCTCTAGGCTTTCAAGTCCTTGTATATATTCAGGTGTTTTACCTGGGAAGGGTGGGAACAGTTCAGCAGCAACTGGCCTGGGGCTCGGCTCACGTTTACTCACAGATGCCTCGGCACGGTGCCCCAGCTTTGCAATGAGGACGCTTGATGTGTGGGGGCTGCTGGCTGAATGGGAGACGATTCCCCACCACTGACCAACTTCAGAATTGTTTACAACTGGAGCAAGTGCCCTGATACGGTTTTCCTCTGAGTAACTGGTGGGTTCTGTTTTTTTTTTCTCTTTTTCGTTTTTGGTTCAAGGTAGATTTTATTCCTCTTTTTTGTATTTACAGATATAAGCATGGAAATAATTTATTCATATAAATACATGTATGTGAAGGGAATAATTGTTTTTTCTGTTTTATTTTTTAAATTTTATTTCTTTTTAATTTTGAATTTTATTTTATATTTTTATACAGCAGCTTCTCATTGGTTATCTATTTTATACATATAAATGTTTACATGCCAATCCCAATCTCTCAACTCCTCCCACCACCACCCCTCCAAGAGCTTTCCCCCCTTGTTGTCCATACGATTGTTGTCTACATCTGTTGCTCTATTTATGCCTTGCAAAACGGTTAATCTGTACAGTTTTTCTAGGTTCCACATATATGCATGAATATACAAGATTTGTTTTTCTCTTTCTGACATACTTCACTCTGTATGACAGTCTCTAGATCCATTGACGTCTCTACAAATGACCCAATTTCATTCCTTTCATGGCTTAGTAATATTCCATTTTATATATGTACCACAGCTTTATGCATTCGTCTGTCTGTGGGCATTTAGGTTGCTTCCATTACCTCGATATTGTAAATAGTGATGCAATGAACATTGCGGTGAATGTCTCTTTTTGATTTATGGTTTTGTCTGGGTATATGTCCAGTACTGGGATTGCTGTATCATATGGTAATTCTTTTATTAGTTTCTTAAGAAACTCCATATTGTTCTCCATAGTGACTCTATCAATTTATATTCCCAACAATAGTGGAAGAGGCTTCCTTTTCTCCACACCCTTTCCAGCATTTGTTGTTTGTAGATTTTCAGATGATGCCCATTCTAACAGGTGTGAGGTGATACCTCATTGTTGAGTCCATTTCATTGAGCAAGGGGTAGGTCTTGTCTATTACATATTTGGCTTATGGAACGGTATCTGGGCTAATTTCAAACTCTGGTTTTATGCAGCACCCCAACTCACCTTTCCCCTTAAGCAAGCATAAGTTGGTTTTCTAAACTTGAGACCCTGTTCCGTTTTGTAATTCAGTTCATGTGTAGCTAAGTTTACATTCCATGCATTAGTGATACCTTATGATGTTTCTTTTTCTGTGTGACTTATTTCACTTAGAATCATCGTGCCTCAATCCACTCATTATGCTGGTACAGGCCTGGTGACACAGATTTCATTGCTGAGTGGTATTCTGTTGTACGTAAGTACCGCAACTTCTTTATCAATTATTTGTTCTCTGGGATATTTAACTCGTACTGTAGAAGAGGTTCCTGTAAACAGAGCCGTCCCAAATTTTGGGCTGGCTGTGTCTTTTTGATTTTACTTTCCCTAAGCTATAGGACCATAAGTGGAAATGCCCTAGACTCTGTTGCTTTGTTTTTCAGATGTATCAGGAAACACCATACACTTCTCCAGAGTGGCTGTTGGCAATTTACATCCCGCCCATCAGCATAACAAGGCTCCTTTTTCCCCATGGCCTGTCTTGCCTTTCTGGATTTTACACTTTTCTCAGATGGCCCTTTAGACCGGGGGGAAGTGACACTTCATAGTAGTTCGGATTTCCATTGCAAGCTTGCTTGGTTTGCCAAAAAGGGCGTATGTGTTTTTTCCTGAATATATTCAGGAACAAACTCATACGCCCTTTTTTGCCAAGTGCATCATTGTCGATGTTCTGCCTCTTTTCCTCTGCTTTAAATGCAAATCCAGTCTACCTCCTGAAATCGGTTTCTTGCAATTCTGCCCCGCTTTCAAGTCCTCTTCGCAGCCTTACTTCAATATATTTTTGGACGTTATCTGTCATTTATAACTCTGCAGGTTTGTGAATTACAGTGCCCCTGAGCTCCTTTCTTCAACTCGCTTTCTTGTGAGCTGGCCGCAACACCGCAGGATTGCTTCAGGCCCTAATCTGCTTCTGGCAGGGCACGCTGAGCCTTTGGTTAATTCCTCTTCCTGGTGGGAAATGAGTGTTAAATATGCCCGTCCAGACACCTACCTCACTCTCAACCCCTTGGTGATGTGGGTCCTCTGGTTTGTGGCCACCTTTGCTGGGTTCCTCACCTTTCGATGATGTGGCCCCACTAGTCTGAGGACACTCCTGCCTGGTTCTCATCCACGTGGTTATGTGGACTCCCTGGTGAGAGTCTGTTCCTGGCTTTGTTCCTCACCCACCTGTGAGGGAGACCCTCTGCTGATAGGTCACTCCTGCATGGCTGGCACACATTGCCTTGGTGAAGTCAGCTGTGTGGTGGCAGTTGGAGCGTGCTGGGAATCTCCTCCCCCCGGTGATGAGGGCCCTCTTGCGTCAGACCCTAACTGCTGGGCTCACCAACTTTTCTTAGTGAGCCCAGTGATGCTTTGGCACTCCTCTTAGGATCCCATCTCCATGGGGATGTGGGCCTTCTGCTCTGAGGTCCCAACGGCTGGGTTGTTCACATTTTCATGATGTGGGCTCTCTGGTGTTAGTTCACAGAGGCCTGGATCCCATAGCCTCTGTGCTCTTGGCCGCCTGCTGGGAGGTTCCAACTGCTGGATTCCTCACTTTTTTAATTTTTTGGGCCCTCTGTTGTGAGGATCCTCCTGCCTGCCTCACTCCCAGCCCCTTCGTGATGTGTGTCGTCTGGTTTGAGGCCACATGTGCTGGGTTCCTCACCTTTCGATTATGTGGGACCAATGGTCTTAGGAGACTCCTGCCTGGTTCACATCCCCTTGGTGATGTGGGCCCTCTGTTGAGAGTCTGATCCTGGCTGGGTTCCTCACCCATCTGTGAGGTGGGCCGTCTGATGTGAGGTCACTCCTGCCTGGCTTGCTCACCTCGCCTTGTGGACATGAGCCCTCTGGTGGCACTTGGAGCCTGCTGGGAGCCTCCTCTCCTCGGTGATGAGGGCCCTCTGGCATCAGGCCCTAACTGCTGGGCTCCCTACATTTTGTGATGTGCGCCCAGTGGTGCGAGGACACTCCAGCCAGGTTCACATCCCCATTGGGGTGTGGGCCTTCTGCTCTGAGGTCCCAACGCCTGGGTTTCTCACAGTTTCATGATGTGGGCTCTCTGCTGTTAGTTCACTCCTGCCTGCATCCCATAGCTTCTGTGCTCTGGGCCGCCTGCTGGGAGGTTCCAACTGCTGGATTCCTCACCTTTCTTATTCTTTGGGCCCTCTGTTTTTAGGCTACTCCTGCCTGCCTCACTCCCATTCCCTTTGTGATATGTGTCCTCTGATTTGAGGCCACATGTGCTGGGTTCCGCACCTTTCGATGATGTGACCCCACTGGAGGGAAGACAGTCCTGACTGGTTCCCATCCCCTTGCTGATGTGGGCCCTCAGGTGAGAGTCTGATCCTGGCTGGGTTCCTCACCCTTCTGTGAGGTGGGCCCTCTGCTGTGAGGTCAATCATGCCTGTCTGGCACACGTCACCTTGGCGACGTGGGCCCTCTGGTGGCAGTTGGAGTGTGCTGGGATCCTCCTCCCCTCGGTGATGAGGGCCCTCTTGCCTTAGGCCATAACTGCTGGGCTCCCCACATTTTCTGATGTGCGCCAAGTGAGTGAGGAGACTCTTGCCAGGTTCCCATCCCCATGGCGATATGGGCCTTCTGCTCTGAGGTCAAAACGGCTGGCTTGCTCACAGTACCATGATGTGGGCCCTCTGCTGTGAGTTCACTCCGGCAAGGATCCCTTATCATCGGTGCTCTGAGCCGCCTGCTGGGAGGTTCCAACTGCTGGATTCCTCAACTTTTTTATTCTATGTGCCCTCTGTTGTGAGGCTCCTCCTGCCTGCCTCACTGCCAGCCCCTTGGTGATGACTGTCCTATGGCTTGAGGCCACATGTGCTGCGTTCCTCACCTTTCGATGATGTGACCCCACTCGTGTGAGGACACTCCTGCCTGGTTCCCATCCCCTTGGTGAGGTGGGCCCTCTGGCGAGAGTCTAATCCTGGCTGGGTTCCTCAACGTTCTGTGAGGTAGGCCCTCTGCTGTGAGGTCACTCCTGCCTGGCTGGCACACGTCACCTTGGAGACGTGAGCTCTCTGGTGGCAGTTGGAGCGTGCAGGGCGCCTCCTCCTCTCGGTGATGACGGCCCTCTGGCGTCAGGCCCTAAATGGTGGGCTCCCCACATTTTCTGATGTGCGCCCAGTGGTGCGAGGACACTCCAGCCAGGTTCCCATTCCCATGGGGATGTGGGCCTTCTGCGCTGAGGTCCCAACGCCTGGGTTGCTCACAGTTTTATGATGTGGGCCCTCTGCTGTGAGTTCACTGTGGCCTGGATCCCATAGCCTCAGTGTTCTGGGCCGCCTGCTGGAAGGTCTAAATGCTGGAATCCTCACTTTTTTATATTATGTGCCCTGTGTTGTGAGGCTACTCCTGCCTGCCTCACTCCAAGGCCTTTGGTGATGTGGGTCCTCTGGTTTGAGGACACATGTGCTGGGTTCCTCACCTTAAGATGATGAGGCCCCACTGGTGTGAGGATAATCCTGACTGGGTCCCATCCCCTTTGTGATGTGGGCCCTCTGGTGAGAGTCTGATCCTGGCTGGGTTCCTCACCCATCTGTGAGGTGGGCCCTCTACTATCAGGTAACTCTTGCCTGGGTTGCTCACCTCGCCTTGTTGACATGAGCCCTCTGGTGGCAATTGGACCCTGCTGGGAGCCTCCTCAGCTCTGTGATGAGGGCCCTCTGACGTCAGGCCCTAACTGCTGGGCTCCCCAACTTTTCTTAGTGAGCCCAGTGTTGCTCAAGCACTCCTCTTAGGTTCCCATCCCCATGGGGATGTGGGCCTTCTGCTCTGAGGTTCCAACGGCTGGGTTGATCACAATTTCATGATGTGGGCTGTCTGGTGTTAGTTCACTGTGGCCTGGATCCCATAGCCTCTGTGCTCTTGGCCGCCTGCTGGGAGGTTCCAACTGCTCGATTCCTCAACTTTTGTATTCTATGGGTCCTGTGTTGTGATGCTCCTCCTGCCTCCCTCACTTGCAACCCCTTCGTGATGTGGGTCTTCTGGTTTGAGGCCACATGTGCTGGGTTCCGCAACTTTCAATCATGTGGCCCCACTGGTGTGAGGACACTCCTGCCTGGTTCCCATCCCCTTGGTGATGTGAGCCTTCTGGTGACAGTCCTTGTGTGAGGTAGGCCCTCTGCTGTGAGGTCAATCCTCACAATCCTCACAATCCTACCTTCTGTGAGGTAGGCCCTCTGCTGTGAGGTCAATCCTGCCTGACTTGCACACATCACGTTGGCGACGTGGGCCCTCTGTTGGCACATGGAACCTGCTGGGAGCCTCCTGCCCTCGGTGATGACGGCCCTCTAGTATCAGGCTCTAACTGCTGGGCTCCCCACGTTTTCTGATGTGAGCCCAGTGATGCCAGGACACTCCTGTCAGGTTCCCATCCCCATGGGGATGTGGGCTTTCTGCTCTGAGGTCCCAATGCCTGGGTTGCTCACAGTTTCATGATGTGGGCTCTCTGGTGTTAGTTCACTCCTGCCTGCATCCCATAGCTTCTGTGCTCTCGCCCGCCTGCTGGGAGGTTCCAAATGCTGGATACCTCACTTTTTTTATTCTTTGGGCCCTCTGTTTTTAGGCTACTCCTACCTGCCTCACTCCCATCCCCTTCGTGATGTATGTCCTCTGATATGAGGTCACATGTGCTGGGTTCCTCACCTTTCGATGATGTGGCCCCACTGGTGGGAGGACAGTCCTGACTGGTTCCCATCCCCTTGGTGTTGTGGGCCCTCTGGTGAGAGTCTCATCCTGCCTCGGTTCCTCACCCTTCTGTGAGATAGGCCCTCTGCTGTGAGGTCACTACTGCCTGGCTGGCGCATGCCACCTTGTAGACGTGGGCCCTCTGTTGGCAGTTGGAACCTGCTGGGAGTCTCCTCTCCTCAATTATGAGGGCCCCCTGGCGTCAGGCCCTAACTGCTGGGCACCTAACATTTTCTGATATGTGCTAAGTGGTGTGAAGCCACTCCTGCCAGGTTCCCATCCCAATGGGGATGTGGGCCTTCTGTTCTGAGGTCCCAACAGCTGGGCTGCTCACAGGTTCATGATGTGGGCCCTCTGCTGTGTTTTCACTGCAGCCTGGATCCCATAGCCTCGGTGCTCTGGGCCACTTGCTGGGAGGTTCCAACTGCTGGATTCCTCAACTTTTATATTCTATGGACCCTGTGTTGTGAGGCCAGTCCTGCCAGCCTCATTCCGAACCCCTTGGTGATGTGGTTCCTCTGGTTTGAGGACACATGTGCTGGGATCCTCACCTTTCGATGATGTTGTCCCACTGGTGTGGGGACACTCCTGCCTGGTTCCCATCCCCTTGGTGATGTGGGCCCTCTGGTGAGAGTCTGATCCTGGCTGTGTTCCTCACCCTTCTGTGAGGTGGGCCCTCTGCTGTGAGGTCACTCCTGCCAGCCTGGCACACATCGCCTTGGCGACGTTGGCCCTCTGGTGGCAGCTGGAGCCTGATGGGAGCCTCCTCCTCTCGGTGATGAGTGCCCTCTAGTGTCAGGCCCTAACTTCTGAGCACCCCACGTTTTCTGATGTGAGCCCAGTGATGCCAGGACACTCCTGTCATGTTCCCATCACCATGGGGATGTGGGCCTTCTGCTGAGGTCCCAACGCCTGGGTTGCTCAGTTTCATGATGTGGGCTCTCTGGTGTTAGTTCACTCATGCCTGCATCCCATAGCTTCTGTGCTCTCGGCCGCCTGCTGGGAGGTTCCAACTGCTGGATTCCTCACCTTTCTTATTCTTTGGGCCCTCTGTTTTTAGGCTACTCCTGCCTGCCTCACTCCCATTCCCTTTGTGATATGTGTCCTCTGATTTGAGGCCACATGTGCTGGGTTCCGCACCTTTCGATGATGTGACCCCACTGGAGGGAAGGCAGTCCTGACTGGTTCCCATCCCCTTGCTGATGTGGGCCCTCAGGTGAGAGTCTGATCCTGGCTGGGTTCCTCACCCTTCTGTGAGGTGGGCCCTCTGCTGTGAGGTCAATCATGCCTGTCTGGCACACGTCACCTTGGTGACGTGGGCCCTCTGGTGGCAGTTGGAGTTTGCTGGGATCCTACTCCCCTCGGTGATGAGGGCCCTCTTGCCTTAGGCCATAACTGCTTGGCTCCCCACGTTTTCTGATGCGAGCCCAGTGATGCCAGGACACTCCTGTCATGTTCCCATCACCATGGGGATGTGGGCCTTCTGCTCTGAGTTCCCAATGTCTGGCTTGCTCACAGTTTTATGATGTGAGCTGTCTGGTGTTATTTCACTCCGGCCTGGATCCCCTAGCCTCTGTGCTCTGGGCTGCCTGCTGGGAGGTTCCAACTGCTGGATTCCTCACCTTTCTTATTTTTAGGCACTCTGTTACGAGGTTCCTCCTGCCTGCCTCACTCCCAGCCCCTTGGTGATGGGTGTCCTATGGTTTGAAGCCACATGTTCTGGGTTCCTCACCTTTAGATGATGTGGCCCTACTCATGTGAGGACACTCCTGCCTGGTTCCAATCCATTTGGTGATGTGGGCCCTCTGGTGCGAGTCTGATCCTGACCGGGTTCGTCACACTTCTCTGAGGTGGGCCCTCTGCTGTGAGGTCATTCGTGCCTGGTTGGCACATCGCCTTGGCGACGTCAGCCCTCTGGTGGCAGTTGGAGCCTGCTGGGAGCCTCCTTCCCTTGGTGATGAGGGTCCTCTGGCGTCAGGCCCTAACTGCTGGTCGCCCAAAATTTTCTGATACGTTCTCAGTGGTGCGAGGACACTCCTACCAGATTTCCATCCCCATGGGGATGTGGGCCTCCTGCTCTGAGGTCCCAATGGCTGGGTTGCTCAGTTTCATGACATGGGCCCTCTTCTGTGAGTTCACTGTGGCCTGGATCCCATAGCCTCAGTGCTCTGGGCCGCCTGCTGGGAGGTTCCAACTGCTGGATTCCTCACTTTTTTATTCTATGGGCCCAGTGTTGTGAGGCTACTCCTGCCTGCCTCACTCCGAGGTCCTTGGTGATGTGGGTCCTCTGGTTTGAGGACACATGTGCTGAGTACCTCACCTATCCAAGATTTGGCCCCACTGGTGTGAAGACACTCCTGCCTGGTTCCCATCCCCTTGGTGATGTGGGCCCTCTGGTGAGAGTCTGATGTTGGCTGGGTTTCTCACCCTTCTGTGAGGTGGGACCTCTGCTGTGAGGTAACTCCTGCCTGGCATGCTCACGTTGCCTTGGCAATGTGAGCCCTCAGGTGGCAGTTGGAGCCTGCTGGGAATCTCCTCCCCTCAATTATGAGAGCACTGGATAAAACACATATGCCCTTTTTTGCCAAGTGCATTATTTTTTAAGTTCTGTCTCTTTTCCTATGCTTTAAGAGCAACTCCCGTGTACCTTCTGAAATCGGTTTCCAGCAATTCTGCACCTCATTCAAGTCCTCTTTGCAGCCTTACTTCAGTATAATTTTGGATGAGAGCTGTCATTTATACCTCTGCAGGTTTCTGAGTTACAGTGCCCCTGAGCTCCTTTCTTCAACTCGCTTTCTTGTGAGCTGGCCACAACACCGGGGGATTGCTTCAGGCCCTAGTGTGGTTCCGGCATGGCACGCTGAGCCTTCCATTAATTCCTGTTCCTGGTGGGATATGAGAGTTAAATTTGCCCGTCCAGAACCCTCCAGCTAGTCTCGCAACTATTCTCCCTATTCCTGTTCATCTTCCACAGAAATTGCAAACTGGGCCAAACAGAGGTTAAAGGCACTGACTCTCCAAGTGGGGAGAGTGTTAGTAAATCGTCTGGAATGTTGCACCCGAGTACCAGGGGACGAAAACTGAGACACATTTGAACACGTTTCCCCATCACACAGTGGATCATACTCTGGGTTCCACATGCATGTTTTAGCTGAAGGAAGAATCCCTTAAACCTGGAGAGTAGAGACCCATGGAATGGGTACCATGCAATATGACTTCAAAGGGTCTGCATTTGCTCACCGAACCTCACCAATCCTATCACTGCTGCTCTTATGCCACTGCACACAAGCTTGATTCTCTTTCGGAGGCATATAAATCCATAGGTTTTAAGATTCTTACAAGTCAGGTATATTCTTAGGCATTTAATATGAGGTGTTGTGTCCACTTCGTTGAGCAAGGAGTAGCTCTTGTCTATTACATAATTGGCTTATGGAACGGTATCTGTGCTAATTTCAATCTCTGGTTTTATGCAGCACCCTAAATCACCTTTCCCCTTAAGCAAGCATAAGTTGGTTTTCTACATTTGACACCCTGTTCTGTTTTGTAATTCAGTTCCTGTGTAGCCAAGTTTACATTCCGTGTATTGGTGACATCTTATGATGTTTCTTTTTCTGTGTGACTTATTTCACTTAGAAACATCGTAGCTGAATCCACTCGTTATGCTGCTACAGGCCTGATGACATAGATTTCATTGCTGAGTGATATTGCATTGTACGTAAGTACCACAACTTCTTTATCCAATTTTCGCTTTCTGCGATATTGAACTTGTACCGTAAAGGAGGTTCTTGTAAACAGAGCCGTCCCAAACTTTGGGGTGGCTGTGTCTTTTTGATTTTAATTTCCCTAAGCTATAGGACCATAAGTGGAAGTGCCCTAGGCTCTGTTGCTTTGTTTTTTAATTGTTTCAGGAAACACCATACAATTCTCCAGAGTGGTTGCTGGCAATTTACATCCCGCCCATCAGCATAACAAGGCTCCCAGTTCTCCATGGCCTGTCCTGCCTTTTGGATTTTACACTTTTTTCACATGGCTCTTTTGACTGGGGGGCAGTGAGACTTCATTGTAGTGCAGATTTCTTTGCAAGCTTGCTTGGTTGGCCAAAAAGGGCGTATGCGTTTTTTCCTGAATATATTCAGGAAAAAACGCATACGCCCTTTTTGGGCAAGTGCATCATTGTGGACGATCTGCCTCTTTTCCTATGCTTTACATGCAATTCCAGTCTACCTCCTGAAATCGGTTTCCTGCAATTCTGCCCCACTTATAAGTCCTCTTGGCATCCTTACTTCAATATATTTTTGGACGATAGCTGTCATTTATAACTCTACAGGTTTGTGAATGACAGTGCCCCTGAGCTCCTTTCTTCAACTCGCTTTCTTTTGAGCTGGCCGCAACACCGCAGGATTGCTTCAGACCCTAGTGTGGTTCTGGCACGGCACGCTGAGCCTTTGGTTAATTCCTCTTCCTGGTGGGAAATGAGAGTTAAATTTGCCCGTCCGGACACCTCCACCTAGTCTCTCATTGGTTCTCCCTATTCCTGTTCATTTTCCACAGAAATTGCAAACTGGGCCAAACAGGAGGTTAAAGGCACTGACTCTCCAAGTGGGGAGAGTGTTAGTAAAGCGTCTGGAATGTTGCACCCGAGTACCAGGGGACGAAAACTGAGACACATTTAAACACGTTTCCCGATCACACGGTGGATCATACTCTGGGTTCCACATGCATGTTTTAGCTGAAGGAAGAATCCCTTAAACATGGAGAGTTGAGACCCATGGAATGGGTACCATGCAATATGACTTCAAAGGGTCTGCATTTGCTCACCGAACCTCACCAATCCTATCACTGCTGCGTTTATGCCGCTGTACACATGCTTGATTCTCTTTCGGAGACATATAAATCCATAGGTTTTAAGATTCTTACTAGTCAGGTATATTCTTAGGCGTTTATTATGGGGTGTTGAGTCCACTTTGTTGAGCAAGGAGTAGCTCTTGTCTATTACATATTTGGCTTATGGAACGGTATCTGTGCTAATTTCAATCTCTGGTTTTATGCAGAACCGCAAGTCACCTTTCCCCTTAAGGATGCATAAGTTGGTTTTCTACATTTGACACCCTGTTCTGTTTTGTAATTCAGTTCTTGTGTAGGCAAGTTTACATTCCGTGTAGTAGTGATATCTCATGATGTTTCTTTTTCTATGTGACTTATTTCACTTAGAATCATCGTACCTGAATCCACTCATTATGCTGCTACGGGCCTGATGACATAGATTTCATTGCTGAGTGATATTGCATTGTACGTAAGTACCACAACTTCTTTATCCATTTTTCGCTTTCTGTGATATTGAACTTGTACGGTAAACGAGGTTCTTGTAAACAGAGCCGTCCCAAACTTTGGGGTGGCTGTGTCTTTTTGATTTTAATTTCCCTAAGCTATAGGACCATAAGTGGAAGTGCCCTAGGCTCTGTTGCTTTGTTTTTTAATTGTTTCAGGAAACACCATACACTTCTCCAGAGTGGTTGCTGGCAATTTACATCCCGCCCATCAGCATAACAAGGCTCCCAGTTCTCCATGGCCTGTCCTGCCTTTTGGATTTTACACTTTTTTCACATGGCTCTTTTGACTGTGGGGCAGTGAGACTTCATTGTAGTGCAGATTTCTTTGCAAGCTTGCTTGGTTGGCCAAAAAGGGCGTATGCGTTTTTTCCTGAATATATTCAGGAAAAAACGCATACGCCCTTTTTGGCCAAGTGCATCATTGTGGACGTTCTGCCTCTTTTCCTATGCTTTACATGCAATTCCTGTCTACCTCCTGAAATCGGTTTCCTGCAATTCTGCCCCACTTATAAGTCCTCTTGGCATCCTTACTTCAATATATTTTTGGACGATAGCTGTCATTTATAACACTACAGGTTTGTGAATGACAGTGCCCCTGAGCTCCTTTCTTCAACTCGCTTTCTTTTGAGCTGGCCGCAACACCGCAGGATTGCTTCAGACCCTAGTGTGGTTCTGGCACGGCACGCTGAGCCTTTGGTTAATTCCTCTTCCTGGTGGGAAATGAGAGTTAAATTTGCCCGTCCGGACACCTCCACCTAGTCTCTCATTGGTTCTCCCTATTCCTGTTCATTTTCCACAGAAATTGCAAACTGGGCCAAACAGGAGGTTAAAGGCACTGACTCTCCAAGTGGGGAGAGTGTTAGTAAAGCATCTGGAATGTTGCACCCGAGTACCAGGGGACGAAAACTGAGACACATTTAAACACGTTTCCCGATCACACGGTGGATCATACTCTGGGTTCCACATGCATGTTTTAGCTGAAGGAAGAATCCCTTAAACATGGAGAGTTGAGACCCATGGAATGGGTACCATGCAATATGATTTCAAAGGGTCTGCATTTTCTCACCGAACCTCACCAATCCTATCACTGCTGCGTTTATGCCGCTGTAAACAGGCTTGATTCTCTTTCGGAGACATATAAATCCATAGGTTTTAAGATTCTTACTAGTCAGGTATATTCTTAGGCGTTTATTAAGGGGTGTTGAGTCCACTTTGTTGAGCAAGGAGTAGCTCTTGTCTATTACATATTTGGCTTATGGAACGGTATCTGTGCTAATTTCAATCTCTTGTTTTATGCAGAACCGCAATTTACCTTTCCCCTTAAGCATGCATAAGTTGGTTTTCTACATTTGACACCGTGTTCTGTTTTGTAATTCAATTCTTGTGTAGCCAATTTTACATTCCGTGCAGTAGTGATATCTTATGATGTTTCTTTTTCTGTGTGACTTATTTCACTTAGAATCATCGTACCTGAATCCACTCATTATGCTGCTATGGGCCTGATGACATAGATTTCATTGCTGAGTGATATTGCATTGTACGTAAGTTACACAACTTCTTTATCTATTTTTCGCTTTCTGTGATATTGAACTTGTATGGTAAACGAGGTTCTTGTAAACAGAGCGGGCCCAAACTTTGGGGTGGCTGTGTCTTTTTGATTTTAATTTCCCTAAGCTATAGGACCATAAGTGGAAGTGCCCTAGGCTCTGTTGCTTTGTATTTTAGATGTTTCAGGAAACACCATACACTTCTCCAGAGTGGCTGCTGGCAATTTACATCCCGCCCATCAGCATAACAAGGCTCCCAGTTCTCCATGGCCTGTCTTGCCTTTCTGGATTTTACACTTTTTTCAGATGGCTCTTTTGACCGGGGGGCAGTGAGACTTCATTGTAGTGCAGATTTCCTTTGCAAGCTTGCTTGGTTGGCCAAAAAGGGCGTATGCGTTTTTTCCTGAATATATTCAGGAAAAAACTCATACGCCCTTTTTGGCCAAGTGCATCATTGTGGACGTTCTGCCTCTTTTCCTATGCTTTACATGCAATTCCAGTCTACCTCCTGAAATCAGTTTCCTGCAATTCTGCCCCGCTTTAAACTCCTCTTGGCTGCCTTACTTCAATATATTTTTGGAAGATAGCTGTCATTTATAACTCTGCAGGTTTGTGAATTACAGTGCCGGTGAGCTCCTTTCTTCAACTCGCTTTCTTGTGAGCTGGCCGCAACACCGCAGGATTGCTTCAGGCCCTAGTTTGGTTCCGGCACGGCATGCTGAGCCTTTGGTTAATTCCTCTTCCTGGTGGGAAATGACAGTTAAATTTGCCCGTCTGGACACCTCCACCTAGTCTCTCATTGGTTCTCCCTATTCCTATTCATTTTCCACAGAAATTGCAAACTGGGCCAAACAGGAGGTTAAAGGCACTGACTCACTAAGTGGGGAGAGTGTTAGTAAAGCGTCTGGAATGTTGCACCCGAGTACCAGGGGACGAAAACTGAGACACATTTGAACACGTTTTCCGATCACACGGTGGATCATATTCTGGGTTCCACATGCATGTTTTAACTGAAGGAAGAATCCCTTAAACATGGAGAGTTGAGAACCATGGAATGGGTACCATGCAATAGGACTTCAAAGGGTCTGCATTTGCTCACCGAACCTCACCAATCCTATCACTGCTGCGTTTATGCCGCTGTAAACATGCTTGATTCTCTTTCGGAAACATATAAATCCATAGGTTTTAAGATTCTTACTAGTCAGGTATATTCTTAGGCGTTTAATATGGGGTGTTGAGTCCAATTCGTTGAGCAAGGAGTAGCTCTTGTCTATTACATATTTGGCTTATGGAACGGTATCTGTGCTAATTTCAATCTCTGGTTTTATGCAGCACCCCAACTCACCTTTCCCCTTAAGCAAGCATGAGTTGGTTTTCTACATTTGACACACTGTTCTGTTTTGTAATTCAGTTCTTGTGTAGCCAAGTTTACATTCCGTGTAGTAGTGATATCTTATGATGTTTCTTTTTCTGTGTGACTTATTTCACTAAGAATCATCGTACCTGAATACACTCATTATGCTGCTACGGGCCTGATGACATAGATTTCATTGCTGAGTGATATTGCATTGTACGTAAGTACCACAACTTCTTTATCCATTTTTTACTTTCTGTGATATTGAACTTGTACGGTAAACGAGGTTCTTGTAAACAGAGCCATCCCAAACTTTGGGGTGGCTGTGTCTTTTTGATTTTAATTTCCCTAAGCTATAGGACCATAAGTGGAAGTGCCCTAGGCTCTGTTGGTTTGTTTTTTGGATGTTTCAGGAAACACCATACACTTCTCCAGAGTGGCTGCTGGCAATTTACATCCCGCCCATCAGCATAACAAGGCTCCCAGTTCTCCATGGCCTGTCCTGCCTTTCTGGATTTTACACTTTTTTCAGATGGCCCTTTTGACGGGGGGCAGTGAGACTTCATTGTACTGCAGATTTCCTTTGCAGGCTTGCTTGGTTGGCCAAAAAGGGCGTATGCGTTTTTTCCTGAATATATTCAGGAAAAAACGCATACGCCCTTTTTGGCCAAGTGCATCATTGTGGACGTTCTGCCTCTTTTCCTATGCTTGACATGCAATTCCAGTCTCCCTCCTGAAATCAGTTTCCTGCAATTCTGCCCCGCTTTCAACTCCTCTTGGCAGCCTTACTTCAATATATTTTTGGAAGATAGCTGTCATTTGTAACTCTGCAGTTTTGTGAATTAGCGTGCCCCTGAACTCCTTTCTTCAACTCGCTTTCTTGTGAGCTGGCCGCAACACCGCAGGATTGCTTCAGGCCCTAGTTTGGTTCCGGCACGGCATGCTGAGCCTTTGGTTAATTCCTCTTCCTGGTGGGAAATGAGAGTTAAATTTGCCCGTCCGGACACCTCCACCTAGTCTCTCATTGGTTCTCCCTATTCCTGTTCATTTTCCACAGAAATTGCAAACTGGGCCAAACAGGAGGTTAAAGGCACTGACTCATTAAGTGGGGAGAGTGTTAGTAAAGCGTCTGGAATGTTGCACCCGAGTACCAGGGGACGAAAACTGAGACACATTTGAACACGTTTTCCGATCACACGGTGGATCATATTCTGGGTTCCACATGCATGTTTTAACTGAAGGAAGAATCCCTTAAACATGGAGAGTTGAGACCCATGGAATGGGTACCATGCAATAGGACTTCAAAGGGTCTGCATTTGCTCACCGAACCTCACCAATCCTATCACTGCTGCGTTTATGCCGCTGTAAACATGCTTGATTCTCTTTCGGAAACATATAAATCCATAGGTTTTAAGATTCTTACTAGTCAGGTATATTCTTAGGCGTTTAATATGGGGTGTTGAGTCCACTTCGTTGAGCAAGGAGTAGCTCTTGTCTATTACATATTTGGCTTATGGAACGGTATCTGTGCTAATTTCAATCTCTTGTTTTATGCAGAACCGCAACTTACCTTTCCCCTTAAGCATGCATAAGTTGGTTTTCTACATTTGACACCCTGTTCTGTTTTGTAATTCAATTCTTGTGTAGCCAATTTTACATTCCGTGTAGTAGTGATATCTTATGATGTTTCTTTTTCTGTGTGACTTATTTCACTTAGAATCATCGTACCTGAATCCACTCATTATGCTGCTACGGGCCTGATGACATAGATTTCATTGCTGAGTGATATTGCATTGTACGTAAGTACCACAACTTCTTTATCTATTTTTCGCTTTCTGTGATATTGAACTTGTATGGTAAACGAGGTTCTTGTAAACAGAGCGGGCCCAAACTTTGGGGTGGCTGTGTCTTTTTGATTTTAATTTCCCTAAGCTATAGGACCATAAGTGGAAGTGCCCTAGGCTCTGTTGCTTTGTATTTTAGATGTTTCAGGAAACACCATACACTTCTACAGAGTGGCTGCTGGCAATTTACATCCCGCCCATCAGCATAACAAGGCTCCCAGTTCTCCATGGCCTGTCTTGCCTTTCTGGATTTTACACTTTTTTCAGATGGCTCTTTTGACCGGGGGGCAGTGAGACTTCATTGTAGTGCAGATTTCCTTTGCAAGCTTGCTTGGTTGGCCAAAAAGGGCGTATGCGTTTTTTCCTGAATATATTCAGGAAAAAACGCATACGCCCTTTTTGGCCAAGTGCATCATTGTGGACGTTCTGCCTCTTTTCCTATGCTTGACATGCAATTCCAGTCTACCTCCTGAAATCAGTTTCCTGCAATTCTGCCCCGCTTTCAACTCCTCTTGGCAGCCTTACTTCAATATATTTTTGGAAGATAGCTGTCATTTGTAACTCTGCAGTTTTGTGAATTAGAGTGCCCCTGAACTCCTTTCTTCAACTCGCTTTCTTGTGAGCTGGCCGCAACACCGCAGGATTGCTTCAGGCCCTAGTTTGGTTCCAGCACGGCATGCTGAGCCTTTGGTTAATTCCTCTTCCTGGTGGGAAATGAGAGTTAAATTTGCCCGTCCGGACACCTCCACCTAGTCTCTCATTGGTTCTCCCTATTCCTGTTCATTTTCCACAGAAATTGCAAACTGGGCCAAACAGGAGGTTAAAGGCACTGACTCACTAAGTGGGGAGAGTGTTAGTAAAGCGTCTGGAATGTTGCACCCGAGTACCAGGGGACGAAAACTGAGACACATTTGAACACGTTTTCCGATCACACGGTGGATCATATTCTGGGTTCCACATGCATGTTTTAACTGAAGGAAGAATCCCTTAAACCTGGAGAGTTGAGACCCATGGAATGGGTACCATGCAATATGACTTCAAAGGGTCTGCATTTGCTCACCGAACCTCACCAATCCTATCACTGCTGCGTTTATGCCGCTGTAAACATGCTTGATTCTCTTTCGGAAACATATAAATCCATAGGTTTTAAGATTCTTACTAGTCAGGTATATTCTTAGGCGTTTAATATGGGGTGTTGAGTCCAATTCGTTGAGCAAGGAGTAGCTCTTGTCTATTACATATTTGGCTTATGGAACGGTATCTGTGCTAATTTCAATCTCTGGTTTTATGCAGCACCCCAACTCACCTTTCCCCTTAAGCAAGCATGAGTTGGTTTTCTATATTTGACACACTGTTCTGTTTTGTAATTCAGTTCTTGTGTAGCCAAGTTTACATTCCGTGTAGTAGTGATATCTTATGATGTTTCTTTTTCTGTGTGACTTATTTCACTAAGAATCATCGTACCTGAATCCACTCATTATGCTGCTACGGGCCTGATGACATAGATTTCATTGCTGAGTGATATTGCATTGTATGTAAGTACCACAACTTCTTTATCCATTTTTTACTTTCTGTGATATTGAACTTGTACGGTAAACGAGGTTCTTGTAAACAGAGCCGTCCCAAACTTTGGGGTGGCTGTGTCTTTTTGATTTTAATTTCCCTAAGCTATAGGACCATAAGTGGAAGTGCCCTAGGCTCTCTTGGTTTGTTTTTTGGATGTTTCAGGAAACACCATACACTTCTCCAGAGTGGCTGCTGGCAATTTACATCCCGCCCATCAGCATAACAAGGCTCCCAGTTCTCCATGGCCTGTCCTGCCTTTCTGGATTTTACACTTTTTTCAGATGGCCCTTTTGACGGGGGGCAGTGAGACTTCATTGTACTGCAGATTTCCTTTGCAGGCTTGCTTGGTTGGCCAAAAAGGGCGTATGCGTTTTTTCCTGAATATATTCAGGAAAAAACGCATACGCCCTTTTTGGCCAAGTGCATCATTGTGGACGTTCTGCCTCTTTTCCTATGCTTGACATGCAATTCCAGTCTACCTCCTGAAATCAGTTTCCTGCAATTCTGCCCCGCTTTCAACTCCTCTTGGCAGCCTTACTTCAATATATTTTTGGACGATAGCTGTCATTTGTAACTCTGCAGTTTTGTGAATTAGCGTGCCCCTGAACTCCTTTCTTCAACTCGCTTTCTTGTGAGCTGGCCGCAACACCGCAGGATTGCTTCAGGCCCTAGTTTGGTTCCGGCACGCCATGCTGAGCCTTTGGTTAATTCCTCTTCCTGGTGGGAAATGAGAGTTAAATTTGCCCGTCCAGACACCTCCACCTAGTCTCTCATTGGTTCTCCCTATTC
The DNA here is from genome assembly GCF_964270905.1 of Leucopleurus acutus. Classification (NCBI taxonomy): domain Eukaryota; kingdom Metazoa; phylum Chordata; class Mammalia; order Artiodactyla; family Delphinidae; genus Leucopleurus; species Leucopleurus acutus. The sequence goes on from NW_028138990.1 coordinate 111,627, forward strand.
CTGTTCATTTTCCACAGAAATTGCAAACTGGGCCAAACAGGAGGTTAAAGGCACTGACTCACTAAGTGGGGAGAGTGTTAGTAAAGCGTCTGGAATGTTGCACCCGAGTACCAGGGGACGAAAACTGAGACACATTTGAACACGTTTTCCGATCACACGGTGGATCATATTCTGGGTTCCACATGCATGTTTTAACTGAAGGAAGAATCCCTTAAACATGGAGAGTTGAGACCCATGGAATGGGTACCATGCAATAGGACTTCAAAGGGTCTGCATTTGCTCACCGAACCTCACCAATCCTATCACTGCTGCGTTTATGCCGCTGTACACATGCTTGATTCTCTTTCGGAGACATATAAATCCATAGGTTTTAAGATTCTTACTAGTCAGGTATATTCTTAGGTGTTTAATATGGGGTGTTGAGTCCAATTCGTTGAGCAAGGAGTAGCTCTTGTCTATTACATATTTGGCTTATGGAACGGTATCTGTGCTAATTTCAATCTCTGGTTTTATGCAGCACCCCAACACACCTTTCCCCTTAAGCAAGCATGAGTTGGTTTTCTACATTTGACACACTGTTCTGTTTTGTAATTCAGTTCTTGTGTAGCCAAGTTTACATTCCGTGTAGTAGTGATATCTTATGATGTTTCTTTTTCTGTATGACTTATTTCACTTAGAATCATCGTACCTGAATCCACTCATTATGCTGCTACGGGCCTGATGACATAGATTTCATTGCTGAGTGATATTGCATTGTACGTAAGTACCACAACTTCTTTATCCATTTTTTGCTTTCTGTGATATTGAACTTGTACGGTAAACGAGGTTCTTGTAAACAGAGCCGTCCCAAACTTTGGGGTGGCTGTGTCTTTTTGATTTTAATTTCCCTAAGCTATAGGACCATAAGTGGAAGTGCCCTAGGCTCTGTTGGTTTGTTTTTTGGATGTTTCAGGAAACACCATACACTTCTCCAGAGTGGCTGCTGGCAATTTACATCCCGCCCATCAGCATAACAAGGCTCCCAGTTCTCCATGGCCTGTCCTGCCTTTCTGGATTTTACACTTTTTTCAGATGTCCCTTTGGACCGGGAGGCAGTGAGACTTCATTGTAGTGCAGATTTCCTTTGCAAGCTTGCTTGGTTGGCCAAAAAGGGCGTATGCGTTTTTTCCTGAATATATTCAGGAAACAACGCATACGCACTTTTTGGCCAAGTACATCATTGTGGACGTTCTGCCTCTTTTCCTAAGCTTTACATGCAATTCCAGTCTACCTCCTGAAATCGGTTTCCTGCAATTCTGCCCCGCTTTCAACTCCTCTTGGCAGCCTTACTTCAATATATTTTTGGAAGATAGCTGTCATTTATAACTCTGCAGGTTTGTGAATTACAGTGACCCTGAGCTCCTTTCTTCAACTCGCTTTCTTGTGAGCTGGCCGCAAAACCGCAGGATTGATTCTGGCCCTAGTGTGGTTCCGGCATGGCACACTGAGCCTTTGGTTAATTCCTCTTCCTGGTGGGAAATGAGAGTTAAATTTGCCCGTCCGGACACCTCCACCTAGTCTCTCATTGGTTCTCCCTATTCCTGTTCATTTTCCACAGAAATTGCAAACTGGGCCATACAGGAGGTTAAAGGCACTGACTCTCCAAGTGGGGAGAGTGTTAGTAAAGCGTCTGGAATGTTGCACCCGAGTACCAGGGGACGAAAACTGAGACACATTTGAACACGTTTCCCAATCACACGGTGGATCATACTCTGGTTTCCACATGCATGTTTTAGCTGAAGGAAGAATCCCTTAAACATGGAGAGTTGAGACCCATGGAATGGGTACCATGCAATATGACTTCAAAGGGTCTGCATTTGCTCACCGAACCTCACCAATCCTATCACTGCTGCGTTTATGCTGCTGTACACATGCTTGATTCTCTTTTGGAGACATATAAATCCATAGGTTTTAAGATTCTTACTAGTCAGGTATATTCTTAGGCGTTTAATATGGGGTGTTGAGTCCACTTCGTTGAGCAAGGAGTAGCTCTTGTCTATTACATATTTGGCTTATGGAACGGTATCTGTGCTAATTTCAATCTCTTGTTTTATGCAGAACCGCAACTTACCTTTCCCCTTAAGCATGCATAAGTTGGTTTTCTACATTTGACACCCTGTTCTGTTTTGTAATTCAATTCTTGTGTAGCCAATTTTACATTCCGTGTAGTGGTGATATCTTATGATGTTTCTTTTTCTGTGTGACTTATTTCACTTAGAATCATCGTACCTGAATCCACTCATTATGCTGCTATGGGCCTGATGACATAGATTTCATTGCTGAGTGATATTGCATTGTACGTAAGTTACACAACTTCTTTATCTATTTTTCGCTTTCTGTGATATTGAACTTGTATGGTAAACGAGGTTCTTGTAAACAGAGCCGTCCCAAACTTTGGGGTGGCTGTGTCTTTTTGATTTTAATTTCCCTAAGCTATAGGACCATAAGTGGAAGTGCCCTAGGCTCTGTTGCTTTGTATTTTAGATGTTTCAGGAAACACCATACACTTCTACAGAGTGGCTGCTGGCAATTTACATCCCGCCCATCAGCATAACAAGGCTCCCAGTTCTCCATGGCCTGTCCTGCCTTTCTGGATTTTACACTTTTTTCAGATGGCTCTTTTGACCGGGGGGCAGTGAGACTTCATTGTAGTGCAGATTTCCTTTGCAAGCTTGCTTGGTTGGCCAAAAAGGGCGTATGCGTTTTTTCCTGAATATATTCAGGAAAAAACGCATACGCCCTTTTTGGCCAAGTGCATCATTGTGGACGTTCTGCCTCTTTTCCTATGCTTTACATGCAATTCCAGTCTACCTCCTGAAATGGGTTTCCTGCAATTCTGCCCCGCTTTCTACTCCTCTTGGCATCCTTACTTCAATATATTTTTGGAAGATAGCTGTCATTTATAACTCTGCAGGTTTGTGAATTAGAGTGCCCCTGAACTCCTTTCTTCAACTCACTTTCTTGTGAGCTGACCGCAACACCGCAGGATTGCTTCAGGCCCTAGTTTGGTTCCGGCACGGCATGCTGAGCCTTTGGTTAATTCCTCTTCCTGGTGGGAAATGAGAGTTAAATTTGTCCCTCCAGACACCTCCAGCTAGTCTCTCATTGGTTCTCCCTCTTCCTGTTCATCTTACGCAGAAATTGCAAACGGGGCCAAACAGGAGGTTAAAGGCACTGACTCTCCAAGTGGGGAGAGTGTTAGTAAAGCGTCTGGAATGTTGCACCCGAGTACCAGGGGACGAAAACTGAGACACATTTGAACACGTTTCCCGATCACACGGTGGATCATACTCTGGGTTCCACATGCATGTTTTAGCTGAAGGAAGAATCCCTTAAACATGGAGAGTTGAGACCCATGGAATGGGTACCATGCAATATGACTTCAAAGAGTCTGCATTTGCTCACCGAACCTCATCAATCCTATCACTGCTGCATTTATGCCGCTGTACACACGCTTGATTCTCTTTCGGAGACATATAAATCCATAGGTTTTAAGATTCTTACTAGTCAGGTATATTCTTAGGCGTTTAATATGGGGTGTTGAGTCCACTTCGTTGAGCAAGGAGTAGCTCTTGTCTATTATATATTTGGCTTATGGAACGGTATCTGTGCTAATTTCAATCTCTGGTTTTATGCCGCACCCCAACTCACCTTTCCCATTAAGCAAGCATGAGTTGGTTTTCTACATTTGACACCCTGTTCTGTTTTGCAATTCAGTTCTTGTGTAGCCAAGTTTACATTCCGTGTAGTAGTGATATCTTATGATGTTTCTTTTTCTGTGTGACTTATTTCACTTAGAATCATCGTACCTGAATCCACTCATTACGCTGCTACGGGCCTGATGACATAGATTTCATTGCTGAGTGATATTGCATTGTACGTGAGTACCACAACTTCTTTACCCATTTTTCTCTTTCTGTGATATTGAACTTGTACCGTAAACGAGGTTCTTGTAAACAGAGCCGTCCCAAACTTTGGAGTGGCTGTGTCTTTTTGATTTTAATTTCCCTAAGCTATAGGACCATAAGTGGAAGTGCCCTAAGCTCTTTTGTTTTGTTGTTTGGATGTTTTAGGAAACACCATACACTTCTCCAGAGTGGCTGCTGGCAATTTACATCCCGCCATCAGCATAACAAGGCTCCCAGTTCTCCATGGCCTGTCCTGCCTTTCTGGATTTTACACTTTTTTCAGATGGCCCTTTTGACCGGGGGACAGTGAGACTTCATTGTAGTGCAGATTTCCTTTGCAAGCTTGCTTGGTTGGCCAAAAAGGGCGTATGCGTTTTTTCCTGAATATATTCAGGAAAAAACGCATACGCCCTTTTTGGCCAAGTGCATCATTGTGGACGTTCTGCCTCTTTTCCTATGCTTTACATGCAATTCCAGTCTACCTCCTGAAATCGGTTTCCTGCAATTCTGTCCCGCTTTCAACTCCTCTTGGCAGCCTTACTTCAATATATTTTTGGAAGATAGCTGTCATTTATAACTCTGCAGGTTTGTGAATTACAGTGGCCCTGAGCTCCATTCTTCAACTCGCTTTCTTTTGAGCTGGCCGCAACACCGCAGGATTGCTTCTGGCCCTAGTTTGGTTCCGGCATCGCATGCTGAGCCTCTGGTTAATTCCTCTTCCTGGTGAGAAATGAGAGTTAAATTTGCCCTTCCGGACACCTCCACCTAGTCTCTCATTTGTTCTCCCTATTCCTGTTCATTTTCCACAGAAATTGCAAACTGGGCCAAACAGGAGGTTAAAGGCACTGACTCTCCAAGTGGGGAGAGTGTTAGTAAAGCGTCTGGAATGTTGCACCCGAGTACCAGGGGATGAAAACTGAGACACATTTGAACACGTTTCCCGATAACACGGTAGATCATAATCTGGGTCCACATGAATGTTTTAGCTGAAGGAAGAATTCCTTAAACCTGGAGAGTTGAGACCTATGGAATGGGTACCATGCAATAGGACTTCAAAGGGTCTGCATTTGCTCACCGAACCTCACCAATCCTATCACTGCTGCGTTTATGCTGCTTTACACACGCTTGATTCCCTTTCGGAGACATATAAATCCATAGGTTTTAAGATTCTTACTACTCAGGTATATTCTTAGGCGTTTAATATGGGTTGTTGAGTCCACTTCGTTGAGCAAGGAGTAGCTCTTGTCTATTACATATTTGGCTTATGGAACGGTATCTGTGCTAATTTCAATCTCTGGTTTTATGCAGCACCCCAACTCACCTTTCCCCTTAAGCAAGCATAAGTTGGTTTTCTACATTTGAGACCCTCTTCTGTTTTGTAATTCAGTTCTTGTGTAGCCAAGTTTACATTCCGTGTAGTAGTGATATCTTATGATGTTTCTTTTTCTGTGTGACTTATTTCACTTAAAATCATCGTACCTGAATCCACTCATTATGCTGCTACGGGCCTGATGACATAGATTTCATTGCTGAGTGATATTGCATTGTACGTAAGTACCACAACTTCTTTATCCATTTTTCGCTTTCTGTGATATTGAACTTGTACCGTAAACGAGGTTCTTGTAAACAGAGCCGGCCCAAACTTTGGGGTGGCTGTGTCTTTTTGATTTTAATTTCCCTAAGCTATAGGACCATAAGTGGAAGTGCCCTAGGCTCTGTTGCTTTGTTTTTTGGATGTTTCAGGAAACACCATACACTTCTCCAGAGTGGCTGTTGGCAATTTACATGCCGCCCATCAGCATAACAAGGCTCCCAGTTCTCCATGGCCTGTCCTGCCTTTCTGGATTTTACACTTTTTTCAGTTGTCACTTTTGACCGGGGGGCAGTGAGACTTCATTGTAGTGCAGATTTCCTTTGCAAGCCTGCTTGGTTGGCCAAAAAGGGCGTATGCGTTTTTTCCTGAATATATTCAGGAAAAAACGCCTACGCCCTTTTTGGCCAAGTGCATCATTGTGGACGTTCTGCCTCTTTTCCTATGCTTTACATGCAATTCCAGTCTACCTCCTGAAATCGGTTTCCTGCAATTCTGCCCCGCTTTCAAGTCCTCTTGGCAGGCTTCCTTCAATATATTTTTGGACGATAGCTGTCATTTATAACTCTGCAGGTTTGTGAATTACAGTGCCCCTGAGCTCCTTTCTTCAACTCGCTTTCTTGTGAGCTGGCCGCAACACCGCAGGATTGCTTCAGGCCCTAGTTTGGTTCCGGCATCGCATGCTGAGCCTTTGGTTAATTCCTCTTCCTGGTGGGAAATGAGAGTTAAATTTGTCCGTCCAGACACCTCCAGCTAGTGTCTCATTGGATCTCCCTCTTCCTGTTCATCTTACGCAGAAATTGCAAACGGGGCCAAAAAGGAGGTTAAAGGCACTGACTCACTAAGTGGGGAGAGTGTTAGTAAGGCGTCTGGATTGTTGCACCCGAGTACCAGGGGACGAAAACTGAGACACATTTGAACACGTTTTCCGATCACTCGGTGGATCATATTCTGGGTTCCACATGCATGTTTTAACTGAAGGAAGAATTCCTTAAACATGGAGAGTTGAGACCCATGGAATGGGTACCATGCAATATGACTTCAAAGGGTCTGCATTTGCTCACCGAACCTCACCAATCCTATCACTGCTGCGTTTATGCCGCTGTACACATGCTTGATTCTCTTTCGGAGACCTATAAATCCATAGGTTTTAAGATTCTTACTAGTCAGGTATATTCTTAGGCGTTTAATATGGGGTGTTGAGTCCAATTCGTTGAGCAAGGAGTAGCTCTTGTCTATTACATATTTGGCTTATGGAACGGTATCTGTGCTAATTTCAATCTGTGGTTTTATGCAGCACCCCAACTCACCTTTCCCCTTAAGCAAGCATGAGTTGGTTTTCTACATTTGACACACTGTTCTGTTTTTTAATTCAGTTCTTGTGTAGCCAAGTTTACATTCCGTGTAGTAGTGATATTTTATGATGTTTCTTTTTCTGTGTGACTTATTTCACTTAGAATCATCGTACCTGAATCCACTCATTATGCTGCTACGGGCCTGATGACATAGATTTCGTTGCTGAGTGATATTGCATTGTACGTAAGTACCACAACTTGTTTATCCATTTTTTGCTTTCTGTGATATTGAACTTGTACGGTAAACGAGGTTCTTGTAAACAGAGCCGTCCCAAACTTTGGGGTGGCTGTGTCTTTTTGATTTTAATTTCCCTAAGCTATAGGAGCATAAGTGGAAGTGCCCTAGGCTCTGTTGGTTTGTTTTTTGGATGTTTCAGGAAACACCATACACTTCTCCAGAGTGGCTGCTGGCAATTTACATCCCGCCCATCAGCATAACAAGGCTCCCAGTTCTCCATGGCCTGTCCTGCCTTTCTGGATTTTACACTTTTTTCAGATGGCCCTTTTGACCGGGGAGCAGTGAGACTTCATTGTAGTGCAGATTTCCTTTTCAAGCTTGCTTGGTTGGCCAAAAAGGGCGTATGCGTTTTTTCCTGAATATATTCAGGAAAAAACGCATACGCCCTTTTTGGCCAAGTGCATCATTGTGGACGTTCTGCCTCTTTTCCTATGCTTTACATGCAATTCCAGTCTACCTCCTGAAATCGGTTTCCTGCAATTCTGCCCCGCTTTCAACTCCTCTTGGCAGCCTTACTTCAATATATTTTTGGAAGATAGCTGTCATTTATAACTCTGCAGGTTTGTGAATTACAGTGGCCCTGAGCTCCTTTCTTCAACTCGCTTTCTTGTGAGCTGGCCGCAACACTGCAGCATTTCTTCAGGCCCTAGTTTGGTTCCGGAATGGCATGCTGAGCCTTTGGTTAATTCCTCTTCCTGGTGAGAAATGAGAGTTAAATTTGCCCTTCCGGACACCTCCACCTAGTCTCTCATTGGTTCTCCCTATTCCTGTTCATTTTCCACAGAAATTGCAAACTGGGCCAAACAGGAGGTTAAAGGCACTGACTCTCCAAGTGGGGAGAGTGTTAGTAAAGCGTCTGGAATGTTGCACCCGAGTACCAGGGGATGAAAACTGAGACACATTTGAACACGTTTCCCGATAACACGGTGGATCATAATCTGGGTCCACATGAATGTTTTAGCTGAAGGAAGAATTCCTTAAACCTGGAGAGTTGAGACCCATGGAATGGGTACCATGCAATAGGACTTCAAAGGGTCTGCATTTGCTCACCGAACCTCACCAATCCTATCACTGCTGCGTTTATGCTGCTGTACACACGCTTGATTCCCTTTCGGAGACATATAAATCCATAGGTTTTAAGATTCTTACTACGCAGGTATATTCTTAGGCGTTTAATATGGGTTGTTGAGTCCACTTCGTTGAGCAAGGAGTAGCTCTTGTCTATTACATATTTGGCTTATGGAACGGTATCTGTGCTAATTTCAATCTCTGGTTTTATGCAGCACCCCAATTCACCTTTCCCCTTAAGCAAGCGTAAGTTGGTTTTCTACATTTGACACCCTGTTCTGTTTTGTAATTCAGTTCTTGTGTAGCCAAGTTTACATTCCGTGTAGTAGTGATATCTTATGATGTTTCTTTTTCTGTGTGACTTATTTCACTTAAAATCATCGTACCTGAATCCACTCATTATGCTGCTACGGGCCTGATGACATAGATTTCATTGCTGAGTGATATTGCATTGTACGTAAGTACCACAACTTCTTTATCCATTTTTCGCTTTCTGTGATATTGAACTTGTACCGTAAACGAGGTTCTTGTAAACAGAGCCGGCCCAAACTTTGGGGTGGCTGTGTCTTTTTGATTTTAATTTCCCTAAGCTATAGGACCATAAGTGGAAGTGCCCTAGGCTCTGTTGCTTTGTTTTTTGGATGTTTCAGGAAACACCATACACTTCTCCAGAGTGGCTGTTGGCAATTTACATGCCGCCCATCAGCATAACAAGGCTCCCAGTTCTCCATGGCCTGTCCTGCCTTTCTGGATTTTACACTTTTTTCAGTTGTCACTTTTGACCGGGGGGCAGTGAGACTTCATTGTAGTGCAGATTTCCTTTGCAAGCTTGCTTGGTTGGCCAAAAAGGGCGTATGCGTTTTTTCCTGAATATATTCAGGAAAAAACGCCTACGCCCTTTTTGGCCAAGTGCATCATTGTGGACGTTCTGCCTCTTTTCCTATGCTTTACATGCAATTCCAGTCTACCTCCTGAAATCGGTTTCCTGCAATTCTGCCCCGCTTTCAAGTCCTCTTGGCAGGCTTCCTTCAATATATTTTTGGACGATAGCTGTCATTTATAACTCTGCAGGTTTGTGAATTACAGTGCCCCTGAGCTCCTTTCTTCAACTCGCTTTCTTGTGAGCTGGCCGCAACACCGCAGGATTGCTTCAGGCCCTAGTTTGGTTCCGGCATCGCATGCTGAGCCTTTGGTTAATTCCTCTTCCTGGTGGGAAATGAGAGTTAAATTTGTCCGTCCAGACACCTCCAGCTAGTGTCTCATTGGATCTCCCTCTTCCTGTTCATCTTACGCAGAAATTGCAAACGGGGCCAAAAAGGAGGTTAAAGGCACTGACTCACTAAGTGGGGAGAGTGTTAGTAAGGCGTCTGGATTGTTGCACCCGAGTACCAGGGGACGAAAACTGAGACACATTTGAACACGTTTTCCGATCACTCGGTGGATCATATTCTGGGTTCCACATGCATGTTTTAACTGAAGGAAGAATTCCTTAAACATGGAGAGTTGAGACCCATGGAATGGGTACCATGCAATATGACTTCAAAGAGTCTGCATTTGCTCACCGAACCTCACAAATCCTATCACTGCTGCGTTTATGCCGCTGTAAACACGCTTGATTCTCTTTCGGAGACATATAAATCCATAGGTTTTAAGATTCTTACTAGTCAGGTATATACTTAGGCGTTTAATATGGGGTGTTGAGTCCACTTCGTTGAGCAAGGAGTAGCTCTTGTCTGTTATATATTTGGCTTATGGAACGGTATCTGTGCTAATTTCAATCTCTGGTTTTATGCCGCACCCCAACTCACCTTTCCCCTTAAGCAAGCCTGAGTTGGTTTTCTACATTTGACACCCTGTTCTGTTTTGTAATTCAGTTCTTGTGTAGCCAAGTTTACATTCCGTTTAGTAGTGATATCTTATGATGTTTCTTTTTCTGTGTGACTTATTACACTTAGAATCATCGTACCTGAATCCACTCATTACGCTGCTACGGGCCTGATGACATAGATTTCATTGCTGAGTGATATTGCATTGTACGTGAGTACCACAACTTCTTTATCCATTTTTCTCTTTCTGTGATATTCAACTTGTACCGTAAACGAGGTTCTTGTAAACAGAGCCGTCCCAAACTTTGGGGTCACTGTGTCTTTTTGATTTTAATTTCCCTAAGCTATAGGACCATAAGTGGAAGTGCCCTAGGCTCTGTTGGTTTGTAGTTTGGATGTTTCAGGAAACACCATACACTTCTCCAGAGTGGCTGCTGGCAATTTACATCCCGCCCATCAGCATAACAAGGCTCCCAGTTCTCCATGGCCTGTCCTGCCTTTCTGGATTTTACACTTTTTTCAGATGTCACTTTTGACTGGGGGGCAGTGAGACTTCATTGTAGTGCAGATTTCCTTTGCAAGCTTGCTTGGTTGGCCAAAAAGGGCATAGGCGTTTTTTCCTGAATATATTCAGGAAAAAACGCCTATGCCCTTTTTGGCCAAGTGCATCATTGTGGACGTTCTGCCTCTTTTCCTATGCTTTACATGCAATTCCAGTCTACCTCCTGAAATCGGTTTCCTGCAATTCTGCCCCGCTTTCAAGTCCTCTTGGCAGGCTTCCTTCAATATATTTTTGGACGATAGCTGTCATTTATAACTCTGCAGGTTTGTGAATTACAGTTCCCCTGAGCTCCTTTCTTCAACTCGCTTTCTTGTGAGCTGGCCGCAACACCGCAGGATTGCTTTAGGCCCTAGTTTGGTTCCGGCACGGCATGCTGAGCCTTTGGTTAATTCCTCTTCCTGGTGAGAAATGAGAGTTAAATTTGCCCTTCCGGACACCTCCACCTAGTCTCTCATTGGTTCTCCCTATTCCTGTTCATTTTCCACAGAAATTGCAAACTGGGCCAAACAGGAGGTTAAAGGCACTGACTCTCCAAGTGGGGAGAGTGTTAGTAAAGCGTCTGGAATGTTACACCCGAGTACCAGGGGACGAATACTGAGACACATTTGAACACGTTTCCCGATAACACGGTGGATCATACTCTGGGTCCACATGAATGTTTTAGCTGAAGGAAGAATTCCTTAAACCTGGAGAGTTGAGACCCATGGAATGGGTACCATGCAATAGGACTTCAAAGGGTCTGCATTTGCTCACCGAACCTCACCAATCCTATCACTGCTGCGTTTATGCCGCTGTACACACGCTTGATTCCCTTTCGGAGACATATAAATCCATAGGTTTTAAGATTCTTACTACTCAGGTATATTCTTAGGCGTTTAATATGGGTTGTTGAGTCCACTTCGTTGAGCAAGGAGTAGCTCTTGTCTATTACATATTTGGCTTATGGAACGGTATCTGTGCTAATTTCAATCTCTGGTTTTATGCAGCACCCCAACTCACCTTTCCCCTTAAGCAAGCATAAGTTGGTTTTCTACATTTGACACCCTGTTCTGTTTTGTAATTCAGTTCTTGTGTAGCCAAGTTTACATTCCGTGTAGTAGTGATATCTTATGATGTTTCTTTTTCTGTGTGACTTATTTCACTTAGAATCATCGTACCTGAATCCACTCATTATGCTGCTACGGGCCTGATGACATAGATCTCATTGCTGAGTGATATTGCATTGTACGTAAGTACCACAACTTCTTTATCCATTTTTTGCTTTCTCTGATATTGAACTTGTACGGTAAACGAGGTTCTTGTAAACAGAGCCGTCCCAAACTTTGGGGTGGCTGTGTCTTTTTGATTTTAATTTCCCTAAGCTATAGGACCATAAGTGGAAGTGCCCTAGGCTCTGTTGCTTTGTATTTTAGATGTTTCAGGAAACACCATACACTTCTCTAGAGTGGCTGCTGGCAATTTACATCCCGCCCATCAGCATAACAAGGCTCCCAGTTCTCCATGGCCTGTCCTGCCTTTCTGGATTTTACACTTTTTTCAGATGTCACTTTTGACTGGGGGGCAGTGAGACTTCATTGTAGTGCAGATTTCCTTTGCAAGCTTGCTTGGTTGGCCAAAAAGGGCGTATGCGTTTTTTCCTGAATATATTCAGGAAAAAACGCCTATGCCCTTTTTGGCCAAGTGCATCATTGTGGACGTTCTGCCTCTTTTCCTATGCTTTACATGCAATTCCAGTCTACCTCCTGAAATCGGTTTCCTGCAATTCTGCCCCGCTTTCAAGTCCTCTTGGCAGCCTTCCTTCAATATATTTTTGGACGATAGCTGTCATTTATAACTCTGCAGGTTTGTGAATTACAGTGCCCCTGAGCTCCTTTCTTCAACTCGCTTTCTTGTGAGCTGGCCGCAACACCGCAGGATTGCTTCAGGCCCTAGTTTGGTTCCGGCATCGCATGCTGAGCCTTTGGTTAATTCCTCTTCCTGGTGGGAAATGAGAGTTAAATTTGTCCGTCCAGACACCTCCAGCTAGTGTCTCATTGGTTCTCCCTCTTCCTGTTCATCTTACGCAGAAATTGCAAACGGGGCCAAAAAGGTGGTTAAAGGCACTGACTCTCCAAGTGGGGAGAGTGTTAGTAAAGCGTCTGGAATGTTGCACCCGAGTACCAGGGGACGAAAACTGAGACACATTTGAACACGTTTCCCGATCACACGGTGGATCATACTCTGGGTTCCACATGTATGTTTTAGCTGAAGGAAGAATCCCTTAAACCTGGAGAGTTGAGACCCATGGAATGGGTACCATGCAATATGACTTCAAAGAGTCTGCATTTGCTCACCGAACCTCACCAATCCTATCACTGCTGCGTTTATGCCGCTGTACACACGCTTGATTCTCTTTCGGAGACATATAAATCCATAGGTTTTTAGATTCTTACTAGTCAGGTATATTCTTAGGCGTTTAATATGGGGTGTTGAGTCCACTTCGTTGAGCAAGGAGTAGCTCTTGTCTATTACATATTTGGCTTATGGAACGGTATCTGTGCTAATTTCAATCTCTGGTTTTATGCAGCACCCCAACTCACCTTTCTCCTTAAGCAAGCATGAGTTGGTTTTCTACATTTGAGACCCTCTTCTGTTTTGTAATTTAGTTCCTGTGTAGCCAAGTTTACATTCCGTGTAGTAGTTATATCTTATGATGTTTCTTTTTCTGTGTGACTTATTTCACTTAAAATCATCGTACCTGAATCCACTCATTACGCTGCTACGGGCCTGATGACATAGATTTCATTGCTGAGTGATATTGCATTGTACGTGAGTACCACAACTTCTTTATCCATTTTTCTCTTTCTGTGATATTGAACTTGTACCGTAAACGAGGTTCTTGTAAACAGAGCCGTCCCAAACTTTGGGGTGGCTGTGTCTTTTTGATTTTAATTTCCCTAAGCTATAGGACCATAAGTGGAAGTGCGCTAGGCTCTGTTGATTTGTTGTTTGGATGTTTCAGGAAACACCATACACTTCTCCAGAGTGGCTGCTGGCAATTTACATCCCGCCCATCAGCATAACAAGGCTCCCAGTTCTCCATGGCCTGTCCTGCCTTTCTGGATTTTACACTTTTTTCAGATGGCCCTTTTGACCGGGGGGCAGTGAGACTTCATTGTAGTGCAGATTTCCTTTGCAAGCTTGCTTGGTTGGCCAAAAAGGGCGTATGCGTTTTTTCCTGAATATATTCAGGAAAACACGCATACGCCCTTTTTGGCCAAGTGCATCATTGTGGACGTTCTGCCTCTTTTTCTATGCTTTACATGTAATTCCCGTCTACCTCCTGAAATCGGTTTCCTGCAATTCCGCCCCGCTTTCAACTCCTCTTGGCAGCCTTCCTTCAATATATTTTTGGAAGATAGCTGTCATTTATAACTCTGCAGGTTTGTGAATTACAGTGCCCCTGATCTCCTTTTTTCAACGCGCTTTCTTGTGAGCTGGCCGCAACACCGCAGGATTGCTTCAGGCCCTAGTTTGGTTCCGGCATCGCATGCTGAGCCTTTGGTTAAGTCCTCTTCCTGGTGGGAAATGAGAGTTAAATTTGTCTGTTCAGACACCTCCAGCTAGTCTCTCATTGGTTCTCCCTCTTCCTGTTCATCTTACGCAGAAATTGCAAACTGGGCCAAACAGGAGGTTAAAGGCACTGACTCTCCAAGTGGGGAGAGTGTTAGTAAAGCGTCTGGAATGTTGCACCCGAGTACCAGGGGACGAAAACTGAGACACATTTGAACACGTTTCCCGATCACACGGTGGATCATACTCTGGGTTCCACATGCATGTTTTAGCTGAAAGAAGAATCCCTTAAACCTGGAGAGTTGAGACCCATGGAATGGGTACCATGCAATATGACTTCAAAGAGTCTGCATTTGCTCACCGAACCTCACCAATCCTATCACTGCTACGTTTATGACAGTGTACACACGCTTGATTCTCTTTCGGAGACATATAAATCCATAGGTTTTAAGATTCTTACTAGTCAGGTATATTCTTAGGCGTTTAATATGGGGTGTTGAGTCCAATTCGTTGAACAAGGAGTAGCTCTTGTCTATTACATATTTGGCTTATGGAACGGTATCTGTGCTAATTTCAATCTCTGGTTTTATGCCGCACCCCAACTCACCTTTCCCCTTAAGCAAGCATGAGTTGGTTTTCTACATTTGACACCCTGTTCTGTTTTGTAATTCAGTTCTTGTGCAGCCAAGTTTACATTCCGTGTAGTAGTGATATCTTATGATGTTTCTTTTTCTGTGTGACTTATTTCACTTAGAATCATTGTACCTGAAACCACTCATTACGCTGCTACGGGCCTGATGACATAGATTTCATTGCTGAGTGATATTGCATTGTACGTGAGTACCACAACTTCTTTATCCATTTTTCTCTTTCTGTGATATTGAACTTGTACCGTAAACGAGGTTCTTGTAAACAGAGCCGTCCCAAACTTTGGGTTGGCTGTGTCTTTTTGATTTTAATTTCCCTAAGCTATAGACCATAAGTGGAAGTGCGCTAGGCTCTGTTGATTTGTTGTTTGGATGTTTCAAGAAACACCATACACTTCTCCAGAGTGGCTGCTGGCAATTTACATCCCGCCCATCAGCATAACAAGGCTCCCAGTTCTCCATGGCCTGTCCTGCCTTTCTGGATTTTACACTTTTTTCAGATGGCCCTTTTGACCGAGGGGCAGTGAGACTTCATTGTAGTGCAGATTTCCTTTGCAAGCTTGCTTGGTTGGCCAAAAAGGGCGTATGCGTTTTTTCCTGAATATATTCAGGAAAAAACGCATATGCCCTTTTTGGCCAAGTGCATCATTGTGGACGTTCTGCCTCTTTTCCTATGCTTTACATGCAATTCCAGTCTACCTCCTGAAATCGGTTTCCTGCAATTCTGCCCCGCTTTCAAGTCCTCTTGGCAGCCTTCCTTCAATATATTTTTGGAAGATAGCTGTCATTTATAACTCTGCAGGTTTGTGAATTACAGTGCCCCTGAGCTCCTTTCTTCAACTCGCTTTCTTGTGAGCTGGCCGCAACACCGCAGGATTGCTTCAGGCCCTAGTTTGGTTCCGGCATCGCATGCTGAGCCTTTGGTTAATTCCTCTTCCTGGTGGGAAATGAGAGTTAAATTTGTCCGTCCAGACACCTCCAGCTAGTCTCTCATTGGTTCTCCCACTTTCTGTTTATCTTACGCAGAAATTGCAAACTGGGCCAAACAGGAGGTTAAAGGCACTGACTCTCCAAGTGGGGAGAGTGTTAGTAAAGCGTCTGGAATGTTGCACCCGAGTACCAGGGGACGAAAACTGAGACACATTTGAACACGTTTCCCGATCACACGGTGGATCATACTCTGGGTTCCACATGCATGTTTTAGCTGAAGGAAGAATCCCTTAAACCTGGAGAGTTGAGACCCATGGAATGGGTACCATGCAATATGACTTCAAAGAGTCTGCATTTGCTCACCGAACCTCACCAATCCTATCACTGCTGCGTTTATGACACTGTACACATGCTTGATTCTCTTTCGGAGACATATAAATCCATAGGTTTTAAGATTCTTACTAGTCAGGTATATTCTTAGGCGTTTAATATGGGGTGTTGAGTCCACTTCGTTGAGCAAGGAGTAGCTCTTGTCTATTACATATTTGGCTTATGGAACGGTATCTGTGCTAATTTCAATCTCTGGTTTTATGCCGCACCCCAACTCACCTTTCCCCTTAAGCAAGCATAAGTTGGTTTTCTACATTTGAGACCCTCTTCTGTTTTGTAATTTAGTTCCTGTGTAGCCAAGTTTACATTCCGTGTAGTAGTTATATCTTATGATGTTTCTTTTTCTGTGTGACTTATTTCACTTAAAATCATCGTACCTGAATCCACTCATTATGCTGCTACGGGCCTGATGACATAGATTTCATTGCTGAGTGATATTGCATTGTACGTAAGTACCACAACTTCTTTATCCATTTTTCGCTTTCTGTGATATTGAACTTGTACCGTAAACGAGGTTCTTGTAAACAGAGCCGGCCCAAACTTTGGGGTGGCTGTGTCTTTTTGATTTTCATTTCCTTAAGCTATAGGACCATAAGTGGAAGTGCCCTAGGCTCTGTTGCTTTGTTTTTTGGATGTTTCAGGAAACACCATACACTTCTCCAGTGTGGTGTTGGCAATTTACATGCCGCCCATCAGAATAACAAGGCTCCCAGTTCTCCATGGCCTGTCCTGCCTTTCTGGATTTTACACTTTTTTCAGATGTCACTTTTGAACGGGGGGCAGTGAGACTTCATTGTAGTGCAGATTTCCTTTGCAAGCTTGCTTGGTTGACCAAAAAGGGCGTATGCGTTTTTTCCTGAATATATTCAGGAAAAAACGCATACGCCCTTTTTGAACAAGTGCATCATTGTGGACGTTCTGCCTCTTTTCCTATGCTTTACATGCAATTCCAGTCTACCTCCTGAAATCGGTTTCCTGCAATTCCGCCCCGCTTTCAACTCCTCTTGGCAGCCTTCCTTCAATATATTTTTGGAAGGTAGCTGTCATTTATAACTCTGCAGGTTTGTGAATTACAGTGCCCCTGAGCTCCTTTCTTCAACTCGCTTTCTTGTGAGCTGGCCGCAACACCGCAGGATTGCTTCTGGCCCTAGTGTGGTTCCGGCATTACACGCTGAGCCTTTGGTAAACTCCTCTTCCTGGTGGGAAATGAGAGTTAAATTTGTCCGTCCAGACACCTCCAGCTAGTCTCTCATTGGTTCTCCCTCTTCCTGTTCATCTTACGCAGAAATTGCAAACTGGGCCAAACAGGAGGTTAAAGGCACTGACTCTCCAAGTGGGGAGAGTGTTAGTAAAGCGTCTGGAATGTTGCACCCGAGTACCAGGGGACGAAAACTGAGACACATTTGAACACGTTTCCCGATCACACGGTGGATCATACTCTGGGTTCCACATGCATGTTTTAGCTGAAAGAAGAATCCCTTAAACCTGGAGAGTTGAGACCCATGGAATGGGTACCATGCAATATGACTTCAAAGAGTCTGCATTTGCTCACCGAACCTCACCAATCCTATCACTGCTACGTTTATGACAGTGTACACACGCTTGATTCTCTTTCGGAGACATATAAATCCATAGGTTTTAAGATTCTTACTAGTCAGGTATATTCTTAGGCGTTTAATATGGGGTGTTGAGTCCAATTCGTTGAACAAGGAGTAGCTCTTGTCTATTACATATTTGGCTTATGGAACGGTATCTGTGCTAATTTCAATCTCTGGTTTTATGCCGCACCCCAACTCACCTTTCCCCTTAAGCAAGCATGAGTTGGTTTTCTACATTTGACACCCTGTTCTGTTTTGTAATTCAGTTCTTGTGCAGCCAAGTTTACATTCCGTGTAGTAGTGATATCTTATGATGTTTCTTTTTCTGTGTGACTTATTTCACTTAGAATCATTGTACCTGAAACCACTCATTACGCTGCTACGGGCCTGATGACATAGATTTCATTGCTGAGTGATATTGCATTGTACGTGAGTACCACAACTTCTTTATCCATTTTTCTCTTTCTGTGATATTGAACTTGTACCGTAAACGAGGTTCTTGTAAACAGAGCCGTCCCAAACTTTGGGTTGGCTGTGTCTTTTTGATTTTAATTTCCCTAAGCTATAGACCATAAGTGGAAGTGCGCTAGGCTCTGTTGATTTGTTGTTTGGATGTTTCAAGAAACACCATACACTTCTCCAGAGTGGCTGCTGGCAATTTACATCCCGCCCATCAGCATAACAAGGCTCCCAGTTCTCCATGGCCTGTCCTGCCTTTCTGGATTTTACACTTTTTTCAGATGGCCCTTTTGACCGAGGGGCAGTGAGACTTCATTGTAGTGCAGATTTCCTTTGCAAGCTTGCTTGGTTGGCCAAAAAGGGCGTATGCGTTTTTTCCTGAATATATTCAGGAAAAAACGCATATGCCCTTTTTGGCCAAGTGCATCATTGTGGACGTTCTGCCTCTTTTCCTATGCTTTACATGCAATTCCAGTCTACCTCCTGAAATCGGTTTCCTGCAATTCTGCCCCGCTTTCAAGTCCTCTTGGCAGCCTTCCTTCAATATATTTTTGGAAGATAGCTGTCATTTATAACTCTGCAGGTTTGTGAATTACAGTGCCCCTGAGCTCCTTTCTTCAACTCGCTTTCTTGTGAGCTGGCCGCAACACCGCAGGATTGCTTCAGGCCCTAGTTTGGTTCCGGCATCGCATGCTGAGCCTTTGGTTAATTCCTCTTCCTGGTGGGAAATGAGAGTTAAATTTGTCCGTCCAGACACCTCCAGCTAGTCTCTCATTGGTTCTCCCACTTTCTGTTTATCTTACGCAGAAATTGCAAACTGGGCCAAACAGGAGGTTAAAGGCACTGACTCTCCAAGTGGGGAGAGTGTTAGTAAAGCGTCTGGAATGTTGCACCCGAGTACCAGGGGACGAAAACTGAGACACATTTGAACACGTTTCCCGATCACACGGTGGATCATACTCTGGGTTCCACATGCATGTTTTAGCTGAAGGAAGAATCCCTTAAACCTGGAGAGTTGAGACCCATGGAATGGGTACCATGCAATATGACTTCAAAGAGTCTGCATTTGCTCACCGAACCTCACCAATCCTATCACTGCTGCGTTTATGACACTGTACACATGCTTGATTCTCTTTCGGAGACATATAAATCCATAGGTTTTAAGATTCTTACTAGTCAGGTATATTCTTAGGCGTTTAATATGGGGTGTTGAGTCCACTTCGTTGAGCAAGGAGTAGCTCTTGTCTATTACATATTTGGCTTATGGAACGGTATCTGTGCTAATTTCAATCTCTGGTTTTATGCCGCACCCCAACTCACCTTTCCCCTTAAGCAAGCATAAGTTGGTTTTCTACATTTGAGACCCTCTTCTGTTTTGTAATTTAGTTCCTGTGTAGCCAAGTTTACATTCCGTGTAGTAGTTATATCTTATGATGTTTCTTTTTCTGTGTGACTTATTTCACTTAAAATCATCGTACCTGAATCCACTCATTATGCTGCTACGGGCCTGATGACATAGATTTCATTGCTGAGTGATATTGCATTGTACGTAAGTACCACAACTTCTTTATCCATTTTTCGCTTTCTGTGATATTGAACTTGTACCGTAAACGAGGTTCTTGTAAACAGAGCCGGCCCAAACTTTGGGGTGGCTGTGTCTTTTTGATTTTCATTTCCTTAAGCTATAGGACCATAAGTGGAAGTGCCCTAGGCTCTGTTGCTTTGTTTTTTGGATGTTTCAGGAAACACCATACACTTCTCCAGTGTGGTGTTGGCAATTTACATGCCGCCCATCAGAATAACAAGGCTCCCAGTTCTCCATGGCCTGTCCTGCCTTTCTGGATTTTACACTTTTTTCAGATGTCACTTTTGAACGGGGGGCAGTGAGACTTCATTGTAGTGCAGATTTCCTTTGCAAGCTTGCTTGGTTGACCAAAAAGGGCGTATGCGTTTTTTCCTGAATATATTCAGGAAAAAACGCATACGCCCTTTTTGAACAAGTGCATCATTGTGGACGTTCTGCCTCTTTTCCTATGCTTTACATGCAATTCCAGTCTACCTCCTGAAATCGGTTTCCTGCAATTCCGCCCCGCTTTCAACTCCTCTTGGCAGCCTTCCTTCAATATATTTTTGGAAGGTAGCTGTCATTTATAACTCTGCAGGTTTGTGAATTACAGTGCCCCTGAGCTCCTTTCTTCAACTCGCTTTCTTGTGAGCTGGCCGCAACACCGCAGGATTGCTTCTGGCCCTAGTGTGGTTCCGGCATTACACGCTGAGCCTTTGGTAAACTCCTCTTCCTGGTGGGAAATGAGAGTTAAATTTGTCCGTCCAGACACCTCCAGCTAGTCTCTCATTGGTTCTCCCTCTTCCTGTTCATCTTACGCAGAAATTGCAAACTGGGCCAAACAGGAGGTTAAAGGCACTGACTCTCCAAGTGGGGAGAGTGTTAGTAAAGCGTCTGGAATGTTGCACCCGAGTACCAGGGGACGAAAACTGAGACACATTTGAACACGTTTCCCGATCACACGGTGGATCATACTCTGGGTTCCACATGCATGTTTTAGCTGAAGGAAGAATCCCTTAAACATGGAGAGTTGAGACCCATGGAATGGGTACCATGCAATATGACTTCAAAGAGTCTGCATTTGCTCACCGAACCTCACCAATCCTATCAGGGCTGCGTTTATGACACTGTACACACGCTTGATTCTCTTTCGGAGACATATAAATCCATAGGTTTTAAGATTCTTACTAGTCAGGTATATTCTTAGGCGTTTAATATGGGGTGTTGAGTCCACTTCGTTGAGCAAGGAGTAGCTCTTGTCTATTACATATTTGGCTTATGGAACGGTATCTGTGCTAATTTCAATCTCTGGTTTTATGCCGCACCCCAACTCACCTTTCCCCTTAAGCAAGCATAAGTTGGTTTTCTACATTTGAGACCCTCTAATGTTTTGTAATTCAGTTCCTGTGTAGTCAAGTTTACATTCCGTGTAGTAGTGATATCTTATGATGTTTCTTTTTCTGTGTGACTTATTTCACTTAGAATCATGGTACCTGAATCCACTCATTATGCTGCTACGGGCCTGATGACATAGATTTCATTGCTGAGTGATATTGCATTGTACGTAAGCACCACAACTTCTTTATCCATTTTTCGCTTTCTGTGATATTGAACTTGTACCGTAAACGAGGTTCTTGTAAACAGAGCCGTCCCAAACTTTGGGGTGGCTGTGTTTTTGATTTTCATTTCCCTAAGCTATAGGACCATAAGTGGAAGTGCCCTAGGCTCTGTTGCTTTGTATTTTAGATGTTTCAGGAAACACCATACACTTCTCCAGAGTGGCTGCTGGCAATTTACATACCGCCCATCAGCATAACAAGGCTCCCAGTTCTCCATGGCCTGTCTTGCCTTTCTGGATTTTACACTTTTTTCAGATGTCCCTTTTCACCGGGGGGCAGTGAGACTTCATTGTAGTGCAGATTTCCTTTGCAAGCTTGCTTGGTTGACCAAAAAGGGCGTATGCGTTTTTTCCTGAATATATTCAGGAAAAAACGCATACGCCCTTTTTGGCCAAGTGCATCATTGTGGACGTTCTGCCTCTTTTCCTATGCTTTACATGCAATTCCAGTCTACCTCCTGAAATCGGTTTCCTGCAATTCCGCCCCGCTTTCAACTCCTCTTGGCAGCCTTCCTTCAATATATTTTTAGAAGGTAGGTGTCATTTATAACTCTGCAGGTTTGTGAATTACAGTGCGCCTGAGCTCCTTTCTTCAACTCGCTTTCTTGTGAGCTGGCCGCAACACCGCAGGATTGCTTCAGGCCCTAGTTTGGTTCCGGCATCGCATGCTGAGCCTTTGGTTAATTCCTCTTCCTGGTGGGAAATGAGAGTTAAATTTGTCCGTCCAGACACCTCCAGCTAGTCTCTCATTGGTTCTCCCTATTCCTGTTCATCTTACGCAGAAATTGCAAACTGGGCCAAACAGGATGTTAAAGGCACTGACTCTCAAAGTGGGGAGAGTGTTAGTAAAGCGTCTGGAATGTTGCACCCGAGTACCAGGGGACGAAAACTGAGACACATTTGAACACGTTTCCCGATCACACGGTGGATCATACTCTGGGTTCCACATGCATGTTTTAGCTGAAGGAAGAATCACTTAAACCTGGAGAGTTGAGACCCATGGAATGGGTACCATGCAATATGACTTCAAAGAGTCTGCATTTGCTCACCGAACCTCACCAATCCTATCACTGCTGCGTTTATGACACTGTACACACGCTTGATTCTCTTTCGGAGACATATAAATCCATAGGTTTTAAGATTCTTACTAGTCAGGTATATTCTTAGGCGTTTAATATGGGGTGTTGAGTCCACTTCGTTGAGCAAGGAGTAGCTCTTGTCTATTACATATTTGGCTTATGGAACGGTATCTGTGCTAATTTCAATCTCTGGTTTTATGCCGCACCCCAACTCACCTTTCCCCTTAAGCAAGCATAAGTTGGTTTTCTACATTTGAGACCCTCTTCTGTTTTGTAATTTAGTTCCTGTGTAGCCAAGTTTACATTCCGTGTAGTAGTGATATCTTATGATGTTTCTTTTTCTGTGTGACTTATTTCACTTAAAATCATCGTACCTGAATCCACCAATTATGCTGCTACGGGCCTGATGACATAGATTTCATTGCTGAGTGATATTGCATTGTACGTAAGTACCACAACTTCTTTATCCATTTTTCGCTTTCTGTGATATTGAACTTGTACCGTAAACGAGGTTCTTGTAAACAGAGCCGTCCCAAACTTTGGGGTGGCTGTGTCTATTTGATTTTAATTTCCCTAAGCTATAGGACCATAAGTGGAAGTGCCCTAGGCTCTGTTGGTTTGTTGTTTGGATGTTTCAGGAAACACCATACACTTTTCCAGAGTGGCTGCTGACAATTTACATCCCGCCCATCAGCATAACAAGGGTCCCAGTTCTCCATGGCCTGTCCTGCCTTTCTGGATTTTACACTTTTTTCAGATGGCCCTTTTGACTGGGGGGCAGTGAGACTTCATTGTAGTGCAGATTTCCTTTGCAAGCTTGCTTGGTTGGCCAAAAAGTGCGTATGCGTTTTTTCCTGAATATATTCAGGAAAAAACGCATACGCCCTTTTTGGCCAAGTGCATCATTGTGGACGTTCTGCCTCTTTTCCTATGCTTTACATGCAATTCCAGTCTACCTCCTGAAATCGGTTTCCTGCAATTCTGCCTGCTTTCAAGTCCTCTTGGCAGGCTTCCTTCAATATATTTTTGGAAGATAGCTGTCATTTATAACTCTGCAGGTTTGTGAATTACAGTGCCCCTGAGCTCCTTTCTTCAACTCGCTTTCTTGTGAGCTGGCCGCAACACCGCAGGATTGCTTCAGGCCCTAGTTTGGTTCCGGCATCGCATGCTGAGCCTTTGGTTAATTCCTCTTCCTGGTGGGAAATGAGAGTTAAATTTGCCCGTCCAGACACCTCCAGCTAGTCTCTCATTGGTTCTCCCTATTCCTGTTCATTTCCCACAGAAATTGCAAACTGGGCCAAACAGGAGGTTAAAGGCACTGACTCTCCAAGTGGGGAGAGTGTTAGTAAAGTGTCTGGAATGTTGCACCCGAGTACCAGGGGATGAAAACTGAGACACATTTGAACACGTTTCCCGATCACACGGTGGATCATACTCTGGGTTCCACATGCATGTTTTAGCTGAAGGAAGAATCCCTTAAACATGGAGAGTTGAGACCCATGGAATGGGTACCATGCAATATGACTTCAAAGGGTCTGCATTTGCTCACCAAACCTCACCAATCCTATCACTTCTACGTTTATGCCGCTGTACACACGCTTGATTCTCTTTCGGAGACATATAAATCCATAGGTTTTAATATTCTTACTAGTCAGGTATATTCTTAGGCGTTTAATATGGGGTGTTGAGTCCACTTCGTTGAGCAAGGAGTAGCTCTTGTCTATTACATATTTGGCTTATGGAACGGTATCTGTGCTAATTTCAATCTCTGGTTTTATGCCACACCCCAACTCACATTTCCCCTTAAGCAAGCATAAGTTGGTTTTCTACATTTGAGACCCTGTTCTGTTTTGTAATTCAGTTCCTGTGTAGCCAAGTTTACATTCCGTGTAGTAGTGATATCTTATGATGTTTCTTTTTCTGTGTAACTTATTTCACTTAGAATCATCGTATCTGAATCCACTCATTATGCTGCTACGGGCCTGATGACATAGATTTCATTGCTGAGTGATATTGCATTGTACGTAAGTACCACAACTTCTTTATCCATTTTTCGCTTTCTGTGATATTGAACTTGTACCGTAAATGAGGTTCTTGTAAACAGAGCTGGCCGAAAGTTTGGGGTGGCTGTGTCTTTTTGATTTTAATTTCCCTAAGCTATAGGACCATAAGTGTAAGTGCCCTAGGCTCTGTTGCTTTGTATTTTAGATGTTTCAGGAAACACCATACACTTCTCCAGAGTGGCTGCTGGCAATTTACATCCCGCCCATCAGCATAACAAGGCTCCCAGTTCTCCATGGCCTGTCTTGCCTTTCAGGATTTTACACTTTTTTCAGATGTGCCTTTTGACCGGGGGGCAGTGAGACTTCATTGTAGTGCAGATTTCCTTTGCAAGCTTGCTTGGTTGGCCAAAAAGGGCGTTCTGCCTCTTTTCCTATGCTTTACATGCAATTCCAGTCTACCTCCTGAAATCGGTTTCCTGCAATTCCGCCCCACTTTCAACTCCTCTTGGCAGCCTTCCTTCAATATATTTTTGGAAGGTAGCTGTCATTTATAATTCTGCAGGTTTGTGAATTACAGTGCCCCTGAGCTCCTTTCTTCAACTCGCTTTCTTGTGAGCTGGCCGCAACACCGCAGGATTGCTTCTGGCCCTAGTGTGGTTCCGGCATGACACGCTGAGCCTTTGGTAAATTCCTCTTCCTGGTGGGAAATGAGAGTTAAATTTGTCCTTCCGGACACCTCCACCTAGTCTCTCATTGGTTCTCCCTATTCCTGTTCATTTTCCACAGAAATTGCAAACTGGGCCAAACAGGAGGTTAAAGGCACTGACTCTCCAAGTGGGGAGAGTGTTAGTAAAGCGTCTGGAATGTTGCACCCGAATACCAGGGGACGAAAACTGAGACACTTTTGAACACGTTTCCCGATAACACGGTGGATCATACTCTGGGTCCACATGAATGTTTTAGCTGAAGGAAAAATTCCTTAAACCTGGAGAGTTAAGACCCATGGAATGGGTACCATGCAATAGGACTTCAAAGGGTCTGCATTTGCTCACCGAACCTCACCAATCCTATCACTGCTGCGTTTATGCTGCTGTACACACGCTTGATTCCCTTTCGGAGACATATAAATCCATAGGTTTTAAGATTCTTACTACTCAGTTATATTCTTAGGCGTTTAATATGGGTTGTTGAGTCCACTTCGTTGAGCAAGGAGTAGCTCTTGTCTATTACATATTTGGCTTATGGAACGGTATCTGTGCTAATTTCAATCTCTGGTTTTATGCAGCACCCCAACTCACCTTTCCCCTTAAGCAAGCATAAGTTGGTTTTCTACATTTGACACCCTGTTCTGTTTTGTAATTCAGTTCTTGTGTAGCCAGGTTTACATTCCTTGTAGTAGTGATATCTTATGATGTTTCTTTTTCTGTGTGACTTATTTCACTTAAAATCATCGTACCTGAATCCACTCATTATGCTTCTACGGGCCTGATGACATAGATTTCATTGCTGAGGGATATTGCATTGTACGTAAGTACCACAACTTCTTTATCCATTTTTCGCTTTCTGTGATATTGAACTTGTACCGTAAACGAGGTTCTTGTAAACAGAGCCGGCCCAAACTTTGGGGTGGCTGTGTCTTTTTGATTTTCATTTCCCTAAGCTATAGGACCATAAGTGGAAGTGCCCTAGGCTCTGTTGCTTTGTTTTTTGGATGTTTCAGGAAACACCATACACTTCTCCAGAGTGGCTGCTGGCAATTTACATCCCGCCCATCAGCATAACAAGGCTCCCAGTTCTCCATGGCCTGTCTTGCCTTTCAGGATTTTACACTTTTTTCAGATGGCCCTTTTGACCGCGGGGCAGTGAGACTTCATTGTAGTGCAGATTTCCTTTGCAAGCTTGCTTGGTTGGCCAAAAAGGGCGTATGCGTTTTTTCCTGCAGGAAAAAATGCATACGCCCTTTTTGGCCAAGTGCATCATTGTGGACGTTCTGCCACTTTTCCTATGCTTTACATGCAATTCCAGTCTACCTCCTGAAATCGGTTTCCTGCAATTCCGCCCCGCTTTCAACTCCTCTTGGCAGCCTTCCTTCAATATATTTTTGGAAGGTAGCTGTCATTTATAATTCTGCAGGTTTGTGAATTACAGTGCCCCTGAGCTCCTTTCTTCAACTCTCTTTCTTGTGAGCTGGCCGCAACACCGCAGGATTGCTTCTGGCCCTAGTGTGGTTCCGGCATGACACGCTGAGCCTTTGGTTAATTCCTCTTCCTGGTGGGAAATGAGAGTTAAATTTGCCTTTTCGGACACCTCCACCTAGTCTCTCATTGGTTCTCCCTATTCCTGTTCATTTTCCACAGAAATTGCAAACTGGGCCAAACAGGAGGTTAAAGGCACTGACTCTCCAAGTGGGGAGAGTGTTAGTAAAGCATCTGGAATGTTGCACCCGAGTACCAGGGGACGAAAACTGAGACACATTTGAACACGTTTCCCGATAACACGGTGGATCATACTCTGGGTCCACATGAATGTTTTAGCTGAAGGAAAAATTTCTTAAACCTGGAGAGTTAAGACCCATGGAATGGGTACCATGCAATAGGACTTCAAAGGGTCTGCATTTGCTCACCGAACCTCACCAATCCTATCACTGCTGCGTTTATGCTGCTGTACACACGCTTGATTCCCTTTCGGAGACATATAAATCCATAGGTTTTAAGATTCTTACTACTCAGTTATATTCTTAGGCGTTTAATATGGGGTGTTGTGTCCACTTCGTTGAGCAAGGAGTAGCTCTTGTCTATTACATATTTGGCTTATGGAACGGTATCTGTGCTAATTTCAATCTCTGGTTTTATGCAGCACCCCAACTCACCTTTCCCCTTAAGCAAGCATAAGTTGGTTTTCTACATTTGACACACTGTTCTGTTTTGTAATTCAGTTCTTGTGTAGCCAAGTTTACATTCCTTGTAGTAGTGATATCTTATGATGTTTCTTTTTCTGTGTGACTTATTTCACTTAAAATCATCGTACCTGAATCCACTCATTATGCTTCTACGGGCCTGATGACATAGATTTCATTGCTGAGTGATATTGCATTGTACGTAAGTACCACAACTTCTTTATCCATTTTTCGCTTTCTGTGATATTGAACTTGTACCGTAAACGAGGTTCTTGTAAACAGAGCCGGCCCAAACTTTGGGGTGGCTGTGTCTTTTTGATTTTAATTTCCCTAAGCTATAGGACCATAAGTAGAAGTGCCCTAGGCTCTGTTGCTTTGTATTTTAGATGTTTCAGGAAACACCATACCCTTCTCCAGAGTGGCTGCTGGCAATTTACATCCCGCCCATCAGCATAACAAGGCTCCCAGTTCTCCATGGCCTGTCCTGTCTTTCTGGATTTTACACTTTTTCAGATGGCCCTTTTGACCGCGGGGCAGTGAGACTTCATTGTAGTGCAGATTTCCTTTGCAAGCTTGCTTGGCTGGCCAAAAAGGGCGTATGCGTTTTTTCCTGAATATATTCAGGAAAAAACGCCTATGCCCTTTTTGGCCAAGTGCATCATTGTGGACGTTCTGCCTCTTTTCCTATGCTTTACATGCAATTCCAGTCTACCTCCTGAAATCGGTTTCCTGCAATTCTGCCCCGCTTTCAAGTCCTCTTGGCAGCCTTACTTCAATATATTTTTGGAAGGTAGCTGTCATTTATAACTCTGCAGGTTTGTGAATTACAGTGCCCCTGAGCTCCTTTCTTCAACTCGCTTTCTTGTGAGCTGGCCGCAACACCGCAGGATTGCTTCAGGCCCTAGTTTGGTTCCGGCATCGCATGCTGAGCCTTTGGTTAATTCCTCTTCCTGGTGGGAAATGAGAGTTAAGTTTGTCCGTCCAGACACCTCCAGCTAGTCTCTCATTGGTTCTCCCTCTTCCTGTTCATCTTACGCAGAAATTGCAAAGTGGGCCAAACAGGAGGTTAAAGGCACTGACTCTCCAAGTGGAGTGAGTGTTAGTAAAGCGTCTGGAATGTTGCACCCGAGTACCAGGGGACGAAAACTGAGACACATTTGAACACGTTTCCCGATCACACGGTGGATCATACTCTGTGTTCCACATGCATGTTTTAGCTGAAGGAAGAATCCCTTAAACCTGGAGAGTTGAGACCCATGGAATGGGTACCATGCAATATGACTTCAAAGAGTCTGCATTTGCTCACCGAACCTCACCAATCCTATCACTGCTGCGTTTATGACACTGTACACACGCTTGATTCTCTTTCGGAGACATATAAATCCATAGGTTTTAAGATTCTTACTAGTCAGGTATATTCTTAGGCGTTTAATATGGGGTGTTGAGTCCACTTCGTTGAGCAAGGAGTAGCTCTTGTCTATTACATATTTGGCTTATGGAACGGTATCTGTGCTAATTTCAATCTCTGGTTTTATGCAGCACCCCGACTCACCTTTCCCCTTTAGCAAGCATAACTTGGTTTTCTACATTTGACACCCTGTTGTGTTTTGTAATTCAGTTCCTGTGTAGCCAAATTTACATTCCGTATAGTAGTGATGTCTTATGATGTTTCTTTTTCTCTGTGACTTATTTCACATAGAATCATCGTACCTGAATCCACTCATTTTGCTGCTACAGGCCTGATGACATAGATTTCATTGCTGAGTGATATTGCATTGTACATAAGTACCACAACTTCTTTATCCATTTTTCGCTTTCTGTGATATTGAACTTGTACCGTAAACGAGGTTCTTGTAAACAGAGCCGTCCCATCTTTGGGGTGGCTGTGTCTTTTTGAATTTCATTTCCCTAAGCTATAGGACCATAAGTGGAAGTGCCCTGGGCTCTGTTGCTGTGTTTTTTGGATGTTTCAGGAAACACCATACACTTCTCCAGAGTGGCTATTGGTAATTTACATCCCGCCCATCAGCATAACAAGGCTCTCCGTTCTCCATGGCCTGTCCTGCCTTTCTGGATTTTACACATTTTTCAGATGGCCCTTTGACCGGGGTGAAGTGAGACTTCATTGTAGTGCAGATTTCCTTTGCGAGTTTGCTTGGTTGGCCAGAAAGGGCGTATGCGTTTCTTCCTGAATATATTTAGGAAAAAACGCATACGCCCTTTTTGGCCAAGTGCATCATTGTGGATGTTCTGCCTCTTTTCCTATGCTTTACATGCAATTCCAGTCTACCTCCTGAAATCGCTTTCCTGCAGTTCTGCCTTGCTCTCAGTGCCTCTTCATAGCCTTACCTCAATATACTTTTGGAAAATAGTTGGCCTTCATAACTCTGCAGGTTTTTGAATTGCAGTGGCCCTTAGCTCCATTTTTCAGCTCTTATTTTTGTGATCTTGCCTCATATCCACAGGATTTCTTCAGGCCCTATTCTTCTTCTGGGGCGCCTTGCTCTGCCTTTGGTTAATTCTTCTTCCTGATGTGAAATTAGAGTGACATGTGCCCAGTGAAACTGCTACAGCTATTTTCTCACTGGTTCCCCCTATTCCCATTCATCCTCCGCACTAACTGCAGACTGTGCGATACCGGAACTTAAAGGCATTGACTCTCCATGTGGAGATGTTGTTAGTAAAGTGGCTGGAATGATGATTCGGAGCCCCAGGAGAGGAAAATGAGGTGCATTTTAGAAACCTTTCCCGATCATATGGTATACCATCTGCTGGATTTCCCATGCATGGTTTAGCTGTAGGAAGATTCCCTTCAACTTGGAGTGTTGGGACCCTTGGAATAAGTAGCATGAAGTATTGCATTAAACTTTCGGCAGTTGCTCACCAAAGCTCACCAATCCTTTCAGCCCCAAGTGTCCAGCCTTATGTCTTATCCAGCTGTGGGTTTATATGTGGTCATTCCAGGTTGCATCACAGCCCCTGAGCGAATATTGTAAGAATTTTTCTCTCTTTCATTGTTTCTGCGTTTTGGTTTTAAAATTTACTTCTATAATGGGGTTTAGCTCATTTTCACTGCTGTGTTTGTGCCGCTCTGCGCACACTTGATTCCCTTATGGAGATATATCAATACATGGGTTTTAAGATTCTTATTACTCAGATATATTTCTCTGCGGTGTATAGGGTGTGTTGAGGCCAGTTCATTGAGCAAGGTGTAGATCTTGTCTGATACCTATTTGGTTTATTGAACGGTATCTGTGCTAATTTCAAACTCTGGTTTTATGCATCACCCCACCTCTCCTTTCCCCTTAAGCTGACATAAGTGTGTTTTCTAAATGTGAGACACTGTTCTGTTTTGTAATTCATTTTTTGTGCAGCCATATTTATCCTCCCTCTATAAGTGATATCTTATGATATGTTTCTTTTTCTGTTTGACTTATTTCAAGTAGTATTATCGGACCTCAATCCACTCTTTATCCTTCTACTAGCCTTATTACATTGATTTCATGGTGAAGAGATATTCCATTGTACATAAGTACCACATTTTCTTTATCCATTGTTCTCTTTCCTGGGATATTTAAGGTGTACTGAAGTTGAGGTTCTTGTAAACAGAGTAGCCCTAAACTGTGGTGTGCTTGTGTCTTGTTGATTTTTAGACTTCCCTAGATATACTCCCGTGATTGGAAGTGCCCTATGCTCTGTCGCTCTGTTTTTTAGATGATTTAGGAACCACCATACACTTCTCCAGAGTGGCTCTCGGCAGTTCACACACTGTCCATCAGCGTATAAAGGCTCCCTGTTCTCCATGGCCTGTCCTGCATTTCTGGTTTTTACAATTTTTTCGGATGGCCCTTTTGACCGGTGGGAAATGAGACTTCTTTGTTGTGCACATTTGCATTGCTTGCTTGCTTGGTTGCCCATAAAGTGCGTATGCGTTTTTTCCTGGATATATTCAGGAAAAAACGCATACTCCCTTTTGGGCCAACTGCATCGTTGTCGAAATTCTGCCGCTTTTCGTGTGCTTTAAAGGCGAGTCCAATCTATCTCTTGAAATCTGTTTCTTGCAATTCTGTCTTGCATTCAGATCCTCTTCTTTGCCTTACCTCAACATATTTTTGGATGTTAGTTTTCATTTATAACTCTGCAGGTTTGTGAATTGCAGTGACCCTGAGCTCCATTTTTTAAGTTGCTCTTTTGTAAGCTGGCCTCAAAACCGCAGGATTGCTTCAGGCCCTATTTTGGCTCCGGCGAGGCGGGCTGAGCCTTTTTTTAATTCTTATTCTTAATGGGAAATTAGAGTGACATGTGCCCGTCCAAACCCCTACAACTATTCTCTCATTGGTTCCCCCTGTTCCCGTTCATCCTCCTCACAATTTGCTAAATGTGTGAAACAGAAGTTTAAATGTGCTGATTCTCTAAGTGGGGAGATTCTAAGTAACGTGGCTGGAATGATGAACAGGAGCACCAGGAGAGGATAAATGAGGTGCATTTTAGACACATCTCCCGATCACATGGTGTACAGTCCTCTGGGTTTTCCATGCATGTTTTAGCTGTAGGAAGATTCCTTGAACCTGCAGATTTGGGACCCATTGAATGGGTACCAGGTAGTATTACTTTAAAGGATGTGCATTTCCTCACCCAACCTCACATTTCTCTTAGCGTGAACAGTTTCCAGCCTTATGTCTCATCCTGCTGTGGGTCTAGATGTGTTCAATCCATGTTGCATCACCGTCCCTGAGGAAAAGTTGTAAGAGGTTTTCTCTGTCTCTCTGTCGTTTATTTTTTTCAATTTATTACTATATTGGTTACAGCTGATTTTCAAAGCTCTGTTTCTTGCTGCTGTACATCCACTTGATTCACGTACAGAGAGACATCAATAAATTCTTTTTCAGATTCTTACCAGTCATAGATATTCTTTTCCGGTGACTTGAGTGTGCTGAGTGCAGTTCTTTTAGCTACCGTGTAGGCCTTGTTGATTATCAGTTTGGTATTTGGAATGGTATCTTTGCTAATTTCAACCTCCTGGATGATGCCTCACCCCTCCCCACCTTTCCCGTTTAGCAGCCTTACGCGTGTTTTCTACATATTTGACTATGTTTTTGTTTTGTAATTTATTTCATGTGTAGCCATTTTGGATTCCACCTTTAAGTGATATCTTATGATATGTGTCTTTTTCTTTTTGAATTATGTCACTTAGAATGATCATACGTAACTCCTCCGGAATTGTTACAACTGGCCATATTTCATTGATTTCCAGGCTGAGTAATATTCCACTCTACATAAGTACCACATCTCTATCCATTTTTTCCCTCCAGAGACATTTAAGTTATATCCTAGTCGAGGATCTTTTAAACAGAGAGGCAGTAAACATTGGGGTGCCTGTGTCCTCTCGATTTTTGTTTTTCCCAAGATATACGCCCATGAGTGCAAGTGCCCTATGCTCTGTAGCTCATTTTTTAGATGCTTTAGTAAACACAATACACTTCTCCAGAATGGCCGTTGGCAATATACATTTCCACTATAAGCCTCACAGGGCTCCCTCTTCTCCTTGCCCTGTCCTGCATTTCTGGTGTTTACACTTTATGAGGATGGCTCTTCTGACTGATGCGAAGTGATATCTTTTGTAGTATTGATTTCCAGTGCCCACCTGTTTGGTTGGCTAAAAAAGTGTATGCCCTTTTCTTGAATATATACAGAAAAAAACGCATACAGCCTTTTTGGCCAACTGCAATGTCGGCAATGTTCAGCTCCTTTTCTTGTGCTTAATGGCGAGTCCTTTCTACCTCCTCAAATCCCTTTCCTGCCATTCTCCCTTGCTTGCCAATCCTTTTCTCTGACTTTCCTCAAGACATTTCTCAGTGATAGATATTTTCAACTCTGCAGTTTCGTGAATTTTACTGCCCCTGAGTTCCATTGTTCAACTTGTGTTTATGGGAACTGGCCACAAAGCAGTGGGATTTCCTCAAGCCCTATACTGTTTCCATGGGCAACCCTAGCCTTTGGTCAATTCATCTTCCTGATTGGAAATTAGAGTGACATGTGCCTGTCTGAACACCTAGGACTTGTCTCTCTTTGTTCCTCATCCTTCCGCTTCATCCTCTGGACAAATTCCAAACTGTACGCAACAGGATGTTGACAGTGTTGACATCTCCAAGTGGAGAGACTGTTAGTAAAGACGCTGGAGGGGTGAACCCGAGCACCAGGAGATGAGGAGATGAGATGCCTTTTCCAAACTCTTCCCGATCAGACGGTATACCATCCTCTGGATGTGACAGACATGTTTTAGCAGTAGGAAGAGTCCCATTCATGTAAGGAGAACACCAGGGCTTTTTCAAAATCAGTGTCTCCCCGAAACCCAAACTGGGGAGTTTTTTAAGCTACGGCTACACATATGTTCATTAAGGGCCTTGGAAAGTAGGCAGAGTCCAAACTTTAGATGACTGAAGTCTTCAGGGTCAGAAGCACTCACCACCGGCTTCCCTTAGGTTACACTTTAACTGTCATTGATAGATGATGTCAATAAAAATATCTGTTCTTTTTCCGATTATTTCCCCTTATAGGTTATTGCACAATATTGAGTATAGTTCCCTGTGCTATACAGTAGTTCCTTGTTGATGATCTATTTTATACATAGCAGTGTGTATGTGTTAATTCCAAACTGTTAATTTATCCCTCCTCTCACCTTTCCCCTTTGGTAATAATAAATTATAAGATTTTATACTTCTCAGAAATGGGGGAGCTGAAAGAGAGGTATCATTTTCAATGGAAAAGCATTTAAAACAAGATTGAAGCTTTAACCAAGATTATTAGATGTACATCCTTGGAAAGAAATCACTTCATTTCTCTAATATTGACCTGACAAATAAGACAAACCTTCTCACTGAACTTGCTTATAATAAAGTGATGGAAATATCAAATGGAAGTGTTAGAAACATCTTATTTTACCCGAGCCTTATAAACTGTTCTATGTTAACTACAGTTTGGCTCACACATCTGTTCATTGAAGTTACAATAGTCTCAATTTCTGTTACTGATCCTCCAGAGTGGACCCCAACAAGGGTCCCCCTGCCCAGTGTCATTGGGGCCAACAGATCGAGAGTGAGTTTGGTTCACAAGCAAAGGAAACTTTATATTTTGATCAGAGAATGGAGAGGTGAGAGCATGCTCTACCCCGTGGGCTGTGGGCTGGGCTGCTGTGTAGAGATCCTGTCAGAGTCAGTGGGAGGGAGGGGGCGGAGCTCTCGAGGGCCGGGTTGGCTGCAGCTCAGGCTCTATATCTCGGAGTCTGCACTGGGCCCCAGGAGCTGAGGTGTCGACCCAGCCATTCTGCACCAGGAAATCTGGTCTGAAGTGCCAGGTGTGGAACCTCTGCATGCGGGACCCTAGGAGCATGTGAAATTAGACAAAGCACAAAGGATAAAAAAGGTCAGACTTGACTTTATTGCCCAGATTCTATTTTTATCTCCCAGGGATTTTTAATGGGCTTTGCTGGGGACAAACCCCTCCTCTGCCTTTTGTCCCGTTCCTCATTCTTGGAGTGCTGAGGGTGCAGACCCTTCTTCTGTAACTGCTGAGTGCTGAGTTGGGAGCCCTCATACCAGGGGATGAGGGTCAGAACTTCTCCCCAGCAGCCTCCAGGTGACGTTGATTGGCCCCAGGACCCCTGCCTCCCTGCTCGTCCGCCTGAGCACCAGCATTGGAAGTGTTATAGATTCTAATGACCTTTAAGGGTCCAGGAAAGAGATGTGCAGAGACGCTGTGGGGGCCGGTTTCACCCCGCCCCACATTTGTTCGGCCACCTTAGGCTGACCGTTTCTGCCAGCCTAGATGCTCTGACCAGTAGTCTGCTCTTTCTTCAATTAGGCCCCTGAATTAACGTAAAAACAGCACCAGCTGTCAGAGCCCTGCCCGCTCAACTCCCAGACAGTCCAGGGTCAGTGGTGATCAAGGACCATGATGGCCACTGAGTCAACAGCCTTTTGAAGTAAACAGGAGTCCAGCCGGTCTTATTGGCCACCATCATCACGGTGTCTGTAGGCTTTTCTATGGTGACAGTGTGATATACGGTTCCCCCGCCAAGATTATTAGCTCCCCTCCGGGTGCAGGAAGTCCTGCAAGCAGTAGTCTACTCCTTCGGGACACACTCTTGTTGTTTTATGAGAGAAACTCCAGGTCAAGTGATGTTCACACGAGTCGTCATGGTGCCCTGTTGCCCCCGGTTATCTCTCTGGATGTTGGAGTTGGAGGGCCTCCTCACTCGAGGTCGGTGTGCCCACGGAGTGAACCCTGCAACTTCAGGGCATGGTTGGTGATTAGGATCACCACGTGGGGTCCTTTTCCCTTAGGAGGGAGGTGGCCTTTTGGGCTGCTGATTTCCAGGTTTTTAGATACCGCCAGTATCTTGGCCAGATGTGGCAGTGGGCCAAGCCCCTTGGTGACTGTAGTTTATCCTTCCTGGATGGCATTCTTGCGTTGTTCCATTTCAAGTGGTCCCAGTTTTTGCACTAATTCTCCAATGGCGATTCACCTTTCACCAGGAATGGAAAGGTCAAAGGGTTTAGCTCAATTAGGGAGTTCCAGGGCAAGGGTCTGAATTGACTGCTCTTTCCATTCTTGAAAGGCCACTTCTGGATTCTGTTCAAAAGGATCATCATCTTTTCCTTTCAGTGTTTCATATAGAGGCCCAGCTAGTAGACTGTAGTTAGGGATCCAGAAGCAGCAAACCCTGGCCTCCCCAGGAACCCCGAAGCTGTCTTCTAGTTTTAGAAAGGGATAAGGCTGCAAATGGTTTCTTCCCTTTCCTGGGATGGGCTTCTCTGACCTTGTGTGAGAATGAAGCCCAGGCAGGTCACCGCAGTCTGTGATATTTGAGCTTTTTCTTGGACAACTTCTATCCTTTATTGGCTTGGTAGTTCAGAGGCCTCCTTAGTAGGGCTGGCGATCAGAATGTCGTCTGCATATTGAAGGAGGGTTTCCTTTTCCAGAGGTAGAACTTTTCGGTCTTTAGCTAAGCTTTCCCCAAAGATGGTGTGGGAATTTTTGAACCCTTGGGGCAAGACGGCCCGGAAGTATTGTTTTAGTTGTATGTTGAGTCCTGCCACTCACAAGCCAAAATTTCTTGTGACTCTGGGACTAATGGAATACAAAAGAAGGCATCATTGAAGACTAATACAGAATACCATGTCCTGGTGGTTGGTAGAATGACCAGCAGGGTGTAGGAATCAGGAGCAACTGGAGGTATATCCTCGGTGGCTTCACTGACTGTCCTGACATCCTTTACCAGGTCCCCAGCAGCCCATGGGGCTCTCGTGGTCAGGCCAATCCCAGGATATGGAGCTCTCCTGGACAGGTACCCCACCCCCAACCCAGCCCACGGGGCTCTCATGGTCAGGCCCCTCCCAGGATACAGAGCTACCCTTGCAGGTACCGTGGCAGGGCTGGGCACACAGGAACTGTGCACATAGCCCTCATTGAAGAGCACCCCCAGCTCACCTGTCGCTCAGAGCTGACACAGAGCACCTCAGAGCAGGACTTGAACTAACAAACAGCAGCTCTGACAGGCCTGTGACCCTGGGCATCACTCTGTGTGGCCTCCCTCCACCTGGTCTTCCAGAGACTTCCACTGCACCCAGGGCACCAGGCCTCTGTCTCCAACCACCACCCACCCCTCCTCTCCCTGACTCCTGGGTTCCTCATTAGGAGAGGGTTTTCTTGAAGTTGTCTCCCACTCATGGGCCAGATAAAATGATTAGAAAACAAGCCAAAGCTGCAGCCCCTTGTCTATCCTGACTCTCAGGAGCCCACACCTGTTCCTTGGACCTGGCCGGTTCAGCAAGTTCCATTTTCTGCAACTGTGAGCCCCTGAGGGGTGATGATTGGCTGACCTGGGCAGCCTTACCATGCCGGCCAGCCCTCCCCAGGTGTGCCTGGGTTGAGATCAATATAAATACCACTCCAGGCAGCAAAAGCCCCTGCAGCTGTGCCTGACGCCATTCTCTCTGCCCTGTCAGCAGTCTCGGGGCTGGGCTGGTGGGAGGGAGTGAGAGGCCACGGCTTTGTGGGTGGCCCAGTGTGAGTGGGGCTCTGCTGGACTTTCTGCAGCAGTTGCCAGGCTGCCACCTGCTAAAGAAGAGGATGTGTCACCCATACCTGCTGCTGGAATTTCTCCCTGGGCAGAGGTGAGGAAGGAAAAAAGCAGTGGGGGCAGGGACAGGACGGGTATCTCAGGCAGGGAAATGGAAATCTTCCAGAAGAGCACCCAGGGCCAGGACCATCCTGGCTGGCCTGCAGGCACCAAGTCAGCTGGCATGCTGTCACTCGTGTGGCTCCATGGCCCTTCCTCTAGGCTTTCAAGTCCTTGTATATATTCAGGTGTTTTACCTGGGAAGGGTGGGAACAGTTCAGCAGCAACTGGCCTGGGGCTCGGCTCACGTTTACTCACAGATGCCTCGGCACGGTGCCCCAGCTTTGCAATGAGGACGCTTGATGTGTGGGGGCTGCTGGCTGAATGGGAGACGATTCCCCACCACTGACCAACTTCAGAATTGTTTACAACTGGAGCAAGTGCCCTGATACGGTTTTCCTCTGAGTAACTGGTGGGTTCTGTTTTTTTTTTCTCTTTTTCGTTTTTGGTTCAAGGTAGATTTTATTCCTCTTTTTTGTATTTACAGATATAAGCATGGAAATAATTTATTCATATAAATACATGTATGTGAAGGGAATAATTGTTTTTTCTGTTTTATTTTTTAAATTTTATTTCTTTTTAATTTTGAATTTTATTTTATATTTTTATACAGCAGCTTCTCATTGGTTATCTATTTTATACATATAAATGTTTACATGCCAATCCCAATCTCTCAACTCCTCCCACCACCACCCCTCCAAGAGCTTTCCCCCCTTGTTGTCCATACGATTGTTGTCTACATCTGTTGCTCTATTTATGCCTTGCAAAACGGTTAATCTGTACAGTTTTTCTAGGTTCCACATATATGCATGAATATACAAGATTTGTTTTTCTCTTTCTGACTTACTTCACTCTGTATGACAGTCTCTAGATCCATTGACGTCTCTACAAATGACCCAATTTCATTCCTTTCATGGCTTAGTAATATTCCATTTTATATATGTACCACAGCTTTATGCATTCGTCTGTCTGTGGGCATTTAGGTTGCTTCCATTACCTCGATATTGTAAATAGTGATGCAATGAACATTGCGGTGAATGTCTCTTTTTGATTTATGGTTTTGTCTGGGTATATGTCCAGTACTGGGATTGCTGTATCATATGGTAATTCTTTTATTAGTTTCTTAAGAAACTCCATATTGTTCTCCATAGTGACTCTATCAATTTATATTCCCAACAATAGTGGAAGAGGCTTCCTTTTCTCCACACCCTTTCCAGCATTTGTTGTTTGTAGATTTTCAGATGATGCCCATTCTAACAGGTGTGAGGTGATACCTCATTGTTGAGTCCATTTCATTGAGCAAGGGGTAGGTCTTGTCTATTACATATTTGGCTTATGGAACGGTATCTGGGCTAATTTCAAACTCTGGTTTTATGCAGCACCCCAACTCACCTTTCCCCTTAAGCAAGCATAAGTTGGTTTTCTAAACTTGAGACCCTGTTCCGTTTTGTAATTCAGTTCATGTGTAGCTAAGTTTACATTCCATGCATTAGTGATACCTTATGATGTTTCTTTTTCTGTGTGACTTATTTCACTTAGAATCATCGTGCCTCAATCCACTCATTATGCTGGTACAGGCCTGGTGACACAGATTTCATTGCTGAGTGGTATTCTGTTGTACGTAAGTACCGCAACTTCTTTATCAATTATTTGTTCTCTGGGATATTTAACTCGTACTGTAGAAGAGGTTCCTGTAAACAGAGCCATCCCAAATTTTGGGCTGGCTGTGTCTTTTTGATTTTACTTTCCCTAAGCTATAGGACCATAAGTGGAAATGCCCTAGACTCTGTTGCTTTGTTTTTCAGATGTATCAGGAAACACCATACACTTCTCCAGAGTGGCTGTTGGCAATTTACATCCCGCCCATCAGCATAACAAGGCTCCTTTTTCCCCATGGCCTGTCTTGCCTTTCTGGATTTTACACTTTTCTCAGATGGCCCTTTAGACCGGGGGGAAGTGACACTTCATAGTAGTTCGGATTTCCATTGCAAGCTTGCTTGGTTTGCCAAAAAGGGCGTATGTGTTTTTTCCTGAATATATTCAGGAACAAACTCATACGCCCTTTTTTGCCAAGTGCATCATTGTCGATGTTCTGCCTCTTTTCCTCTGCTTTAAATGCAAATCCAGTCTACCTCCTGAAATCGGTTTCTTGCAATTCTGCCCCGCTTTCAAGTCCTCTTCGCAGCCTTACTTCAATATATTTTTGGACGTTATCTGTCATTTATAACTCTGCAGGTTTGTGAATTACAGTGCCCCTGAGCTCCTTTCTTCAACTCGCTTTCTTGTGAGCTGGCCGCAACACCGCAGGATTGCTTCAGGCCCTAATCTGCTTCTGGCAGGGCACGCTGAGCCTTTGGTTAATTCCTCTTCCTGGTGGGAAATGAGTGTTAAATATGCCCGTCCAGACACCTACCTCACTCTCAACCCCTTGGTGATGTGGGTCCTCTGGTTTGTGGCCACCTTTGCTGGGTTCCTCACCTTTCGATGATGTGGCCCCACTAGTCTGAGGACACTCCTGCCTGGTTCTCATCCACGTGGTTATGTGGACTCCCTGGTGAGAGTCTGTTCCTGGCTTTGTTCCTCACCCACCTGTGAGGGAGACCCTCTGCTGATAGGTCACTCCTGCATGGCTGGCACACATTGCCTTGGTGAAGTCAGCTGTGTGGTGGCAGTTGGAGCGTGCTGGGAATCTCCTCCCCCCGGTGATGAGGGCCCTCTTGCGTCAGACCCTAACTGCTGGGCTCACCAACTTTTCTTAGTGAGCCCAGTGATGCTTTGGCACTCCTCTTAGGATCCCATCTCCATGGGGATGTGGGCCTTCTGCTCTGAGGTCCCAACGGCTGGGTTGTTCACATTTTCATGATGTGGGCTCTCTGGTGTTAGTTCACAGAGGCCTGGATCCCATAGCCTCTGTGCTCTTGGCCGCCTGCTGGGAGGTTCCAACTGCTGGATTCCTCACTTTTTTAATTTTTTGGGCCCTCTGTTGTGAGGATCCTCCTGCCTGCCTCACTCCCAGCCCCTTCGTGATGTGTGTCGTCTGGTTTGAGGCCACATGTGCTGGGTTCCTCACCTTTCGATGATGTGGGACCAATGGTCTTAGGAGACTCCTGCCTGGTTCACATCCCCTTGGTGATGTGGGCCCTCTGTTGAGAGTCTGATCCTGGCTGGGTTCCTCACCCATCTGTGAGGTGGGCCGTCTGATGTGAGGTCACTCCTGCCTGGCTTGCTCACCTCGCCTTGTGGACATGAGCCCTCTGGTGGCACTTGGAGCCTGCTGGGAGCCTCCTCTCCTCGGTGATGAGGGCCCTCTGGCATCAGGCCCTAACTGCTGGGCTCCCTACATTTTGTGATGTGCGCCCAGTGGTGCGAGGACACTCCAGCCAGGTTCACATCCCCATTGGGGTGTGGGCCTTCTGCTCTGAGGTCCCAACGCCTGGGTTTCTCACAGTTTCATGATGTGGGCTCTCTGCTGTTAGTTCACTCCTGCCTGCATCCCATAGCTTCTGTGCTCTGGGCCGCCTGCTGGGAGGTTCCAACTGCTGGATTCCTCACCTTTCTTATTCTTTGGGCCCTCTGTTTTTAGGCTACTCCTGCCTGCCTCACTCCCATTCCCTTTGTGATATGTGTCCTCTGATTTGAGGCCACATGTGCTGGGTTCCGCACCTTTCGATGATGTGACCCCACTGGAGGGAAGACAGTCCTGACTGGTTCCCATCCCCTTGCTGATGTGGGCCCTCAGGTGAGAGTCTGATCCTGGCTGGGTTCCTCACCCTTCTGTGAGGTGGGCCCTCTGCTGTGAGGTCAATCATGCCTGTCTGGCACACGTCACCTTGGCGACGTGGGCCCTCTGGTGGCAGTTGGAGTGTGCTGGGATCCTCCTCCCCTCGGTGATGAGGGCCCTCTTGCCTTAGGCCATAACTGCTGGGCTCCCCACATTTTCTGATGTGCGCCAAGTGAGTGAGGAGACTCTTGCCAGGTTCCCATCCCCATGGCGATATGGGCCTTCTGCTCTGAGGTCAAAACGGCTGGCTTGCTCACAGTACCATGATGTGGGCCCTCTGCTGTGAGTTCACTCCGGCAAGGATCCCTTATCATCGGTGCTCTGAGCCGCCTGCTGGGAGGTTCCAACTGCTGGATTCCTCAACTTTTTTATTCTATGTGCCCTCTGTTGTGAGGCTCCTCCTGCCTGCCTCACTGCCAGCCCCTTGGTGATGACTGTCCTATGGCTTGAGGCCACATGTGCTGCGTTCCTCACCTTTCGATGATGTGACCCCACTCGTGTGAGGACACTCCTGCCTGGTTCCCATCCCCTTGGTGAGGTGGGCCCTCTGGCGAGAGTCTAATCCTGGCTGGGTTCCTCAACGTTCTGTGAGGTAGGCCCTCTGCTGTGAGGTCACTCCTGCCTGGCTGGCACACGTCACCTTGGAGACGTGAGCTCTCTGGTGGTAGTTGGAGCGTGCAGGGCGCCTCCTCCTCTCGGTGATGACGGCCCTCTGGCGTCAGGCCCTAAATGGTGGGCTCCCCACATTTTCTGATGTGCGCCCAGTGGTGCGAGGACACTCCAGCCAGGTTCCCATTCCCATGGGGATGTGGGCCTTCTGCGCTGAGGTCCCAACGCCTGGGTTGCTCACAGTTTTATGATGTGGGCCCTCTGCTGTGAGTTCACTGTGGCCTGGATCCCATAGCCTCAGTGTTCTGGGCCGCCTGCTGGAAGGTCTAAATGCTGGAATCCTCACTTTTTTATATTATGTGCCCTGTGTTGTGAGGCTACTCCTGCCTGCCTCACTCCAAGGCCTTTGGTGATGTGGGTCCTCTGGTTTGAGGACACATGTGCTGGGTTCCTCACCTTAAGATGATGAGGCCCCACTGGTGTGAGGATAATCCTGACTGGGTCCCATCCCCTTTGTGATATGGGCCCTCTGGTGAGAGTCTGATCCTGGCTGGGTTCCTCACCCATCTGTGAGGTGGGCCCTCTACTATCAGGTAACTCTTGCCTGGGTTGCTCACCTCGCCTTGTTGACATGAGCCCTCTGGTGGCAATTGGACCCTGCTGGGAGCCTCCTCAGCTCTGTGATGAGGGCCCTCTGACGTCAGGCCCTAACTGCTGGGCTCCCCAACTTTTCTTAGTGAGCCCAGTGTTGCTCAAGCACTCCTCTTAGGTTCCCATCCCCATGGGGATGTGGGCCTTCTGCTCTGAGGTTCCAACGGCTGGGTTGATCACAATTTCATGATGTGGGCTGTCTGGTGTTAGTTCACTGTGGCCTGGATCCCATAGCCTCTGTGCTCTTGGCCGCCTGCTGGGAGGTTCCAACTGCTCGATTCCTCAACTTTTGTATTCTATGGGTCCTGTGTTGTGATGCTCCTCCTGCCTCCCTCACTTGCAACCCCTTCGTGATGTGGGTCTTCTGGTTTGAGGCCACATGTGCTGGGTTCCGCAACTTTCAATCATGTGGCCCCACTGGTGTGAGGACACTCCTGCCTGGTTCCCATCCCCTTGGTGATGTGAGCCTTCTGGTGACAGTCCTTGTGTGAGGTAGGCCCTCTGCTGTGAGGTCAATCCTCACAATCCTCACAATCCTACCTTCTGTGAGGTAGGCCCTCTGCTGTGAGGTCAATCCTGCCTGACTTGCACACATCACGTTGGCGACGTGGGCCCTCTGTTGGCACATGGAACCTGCTGGGAGCCTCCTGCCCTCGGTGATGACGGCCCTCTAGTATCAGGCTCTAACTGCTGGGCTCCCCACGTTTTCTGATGTGAGCCCAGTGATGCCAGGACACTCCTGTCAGGTTCCCATCCCCATGGGGATGTGGGCTTTCTGCTCTGAGGTCCCAATGCCTGGGTTGCTCACAGTTTCATGATGTGGGCTCTCTGGTGTTAGTTCACTCCTGCCTGCATCCCATAGCTTCTGTGCTCTCGCCCGCCTGCTGGGAGGTTCCAAATGCTGGATACCTCACTTTTTTTATTCTTTGGGCCCTCTGTTTTTAGGCTACTCCTACCTGCCTCACTCCCATCCCCTTCGTGATGTATGTCCTCTGATATGAGGTCACATGTGCTGGGTTCCTCACCTTTCGATGATGTGGCCCCACTGGTGGGAGGACAGTCCTGACTGGTTCCCATCCCCTTGGTGTTGTGGGCCCTCTGGTGAGAGTCTCATCCTGCCTCGGTTCCTCACCCTTCTGTGAGATAGGCCCTCTGCTGTGAGGTCACTACTGCCTGGCTGGCGCATGCCACCTTGTAGACGTGGGCCCTCTGTTGGCAGTTGGAACCTGCTGGGAGTCTCCTCTCCTCAATTATGAGGGCCCCCTGGCG
The DNA here is from genome assembly GCF_964270905.1 of Leucopleurus acutus. Taxonomy (NCBI): domain Eukaryota; kingdom Metazoa; phylum Chordata; class Mammalia; order Artiodactyla; family Delphinidae; genus Leucopleurus; species Leucopleurus acutus. Next base: position 155,440 of record NW_028138990.1, read on the forward strand.
TCAGGCCCTAACTGCTGGGCACCTAACATTTTCTGATATGTGCTAAGTGGTGTGAAGCCACTCCTGCCAGGTTCCCATCCCAATGGGGATGTGGGCCTTCTGTTCTGAGGTCCCAACAGCTGGGCTGCTCACAGGTTCATGATGTGGGCCCTCTGCTGTGTTTTCACTGCAGCCTGGATCCCATAGCCTCGGTGCTCTGGGCCACTTGCTGGGAGGTTCCAACTGCTGGATTCCTCAACTTTTATATTCTATGGACCCTGTGTTGTGAGGCCAGTCCTGCCAGCCTCATTCCGAACCCCTTGGTGATGTGGTTCCTCTGGTTTGAGGACACATGTGCTGGGATCCTCACCTTTCGATGATGTTGTCCCACTGGTGTGGGGACACTCCTGCCTGGTTCCCATCCCCTTGGTGATGTGGGCCCTCTGGTGAGAGTCTGATCCTGGCTGTGTTCCTCACCCTTCTGTGAGGTGGGCCCTCTGCTGTGAGGTCACTCCTGCCAGCCTGGCACACATCGCCTTGGCGACGTTGGCCCTCTGGTGGCAGCTGGAGCCTGATGGGAGCCTCCTCCTCTCGGTGATGAGTGCCCTCTAGTGTCAGGCCCTAACTTCTGAGCACCCCACGTTTTCTGATGTGAGCCCAGTGATGCCAGGACACTCCTGTCATGTTCCCATCACCATGGGGATGTGGGCCTTCTGCTGAGGTCCCAACGCCTGGGTTGCTCAGTTTCATGATGTGGGCTCTCTGGTGTTAGTTCACTCATGCCTGCATCCCATAGCTTCTGTGCTCTCGGCCGCCTGCTGGGAGGTTCCAACTGCTGGATTCCTCACCTTTCTTATTCTTTGGGCCCTCTGTTTTTAGGCTACTCCTGCCTGCCTCACTCCCATTCCCTTTGTGATATGTGTCCTCTGATTTGAGGCCACATGTGCTGGGTTCCGCACCTTTCGATGATGTGACCCCACTGGAGGGAAGGCAGTCCTGACTGGTTCCCATCCCCTTGCTGATGTGGGCCCTCAGGTGAGAGTCTGATCCTGGCTGGGTTCCTCACCCTTCTGTGAGGTGGGCCCTCTGCTGTGAGGTCAATCATGCCTGTCTGGCACACGTCACCTTGGTGACGTGGGCCCTCTGGTGGCAGTTGGAGTTTGCTGGGATCCTACTCCCCTCGGTGATGAGGGCCCTCTTGCCTTAGGCCATAACTGCTTGGCTCCCCACGTTTTCTGATGCGAGCCCAGTGATGCCAGGACACTCCTGTCATGTTCCCATCACCATGGGGATGTGGGCCTTCTGCTCTGAGTTCCCAATGTCTGGCTTGCTCACAGTTTTATGATGTGAGCTGTCTGGTGTTATTTCACTCCGGCCTGGATCCCCTAGCCTCTGTGCTCTGGGCTGCCTGCTGGGAGGTTCCAACTGCTGGATTCCTCACCTTTCTTATTTTTAGGCACTCTGTTACGAGGTTCCTCCTGCCTGCCTCACTCCCAGCCCCTTGGTGATGGGTGTCCTATGGTTTGAAGCCACATGTTCTGGGTTCCTCACCTTTAGATGATGTGGCCCTACTCATGTGAGGACACTCCTGCCTGGTTCCAATCCATTTGGTGATGTGGGCCCTCTGGTGCGAGTCTGATCCTGACCGGGTTCGTCACACTTCTCTGAGGTGGGCCCTCTGCTGTGAGGTCATTCGTGCCTGGTTGGCACATCGCCTTGGCGACGTCAGCCCTCTGGTGGCAGTTGGAGCCTGCTGGGAGCCTCCTTCCCTTGGTGATGAGGGTCCTCTGGCGTCAGGCCCTAACTGCTGGTCGCCCAAAATTTTCTGATACGTTCTCAGTGGTGCGAGGACACTCCTACCAGATTTCCATCCCCATGGGGATGTGGGCCTCCTGCTCTGAGGTCCCAATGGCTGGGTTGCTCAGTTTCATGACATGGGCCCTCTTCTGTGAGTTCACTGTGGCCTGGATCCCATAGCCTCAGTGCTCTGGGCCGCCTGCTGGGAGGTTCCAACTGCTGGATTCCTCACTTTTTTATTCTATGGGCCCAGTGTTGTGAGGCTACTCCTGCCTGCCTCACTCCGAGGTCCTTGGTGATGTGGGTCCTCTGGTTTGAGGACACATGTGCTGAGTACCTCACCTATCCAAGATTTGGCCCCACTGGTGTGAAGACACTCCTGCCTGGTTCCCATCCCCTTGGTGATGTGGGCCCTCTGGTGAGAGTCTGATGTTGGCTGGGTTTCTCACCCTTCTGTGAGGTGGGACCTCTGCTGTGAGGTAACTCCTGCCTGGCATGCTCACGTTGCCTTGGCAATGTGAGCCCTCAGGTGGCAGTTGGAGCCTGCTGGGAATCTCCTCCCCTCAATTATGAGAGCACTGGATAAAACACATATGCCCTTTTTTGCCAAGTGCATAATTTTTTAAGTTCTGTCTCTTTTCCTATGCTTTAAGAGCAACTCCCGTGTACCTTCTGAAATCGGTTTCCAGCAATTCTGCACCTCATTCAAGTCCTCTTTGCAGCCTTACTTCAGTATAATTTTGGATGAGAGCTGTCATTTATACCTCTGCAGGTTTCTGAGTTACAGTGCCCCTGAGCTCCTTTCTTCAACTCGCTTTCTTGTGAGCTGGCCACAACACCGGGGGATTGCTTCAGGCCCTAGTGTGGTTCCGGCATGGCACGCTGAGCCTTCCATTAATTCCTGTTCCTGGTGGGATATGAGAGTTAAATTTGCCCGTCCAGAACCCTCCAGCTAGTCTCGCAACTATTCTCCCTATTCCTGTTCATCTTCCACAGAAATTGCAAACTGGGCCAAACAGAGGTTAAAGGCACTGACTCTCCAAGTGGGGAGAGTGTTAGTAAATCGTCTGGAATGTTGCACCCGAGTACCAGGGGACGAAAACTGAGACACATTTGAACACGTTTCCCCATCACACAGTGGATCATACTCTGGGTTCCACATGCATGTTTTAGCTGAAGGAAGAATCCCTTAAACCTGGAGAGTAGAGACCCATGGAATGGGTACCATGCAATATGACTTCAAAGGGTCTGCATTTGCTCACCGAACCTCACCAATCCTATCACTGCTGCTCTTATGCCACTGCACACAAGCTTGATTCTCTTTCGGAGGCATATAAATCCATAGGTTTTAAGATTCTTACAAGTCAGGTATATTCTTAGGCATTTAATATGAGGTGTTGTGTCCACTTCGTTGAGCAAGGAGTAGCTCTTGTCTATTACATAATTGGCTTATGGAACGGTATCTGTGCTAATTTCAATCTCTGGTTTTATGCAGCACCCTAAATCACCTTTCCCCTTAAGCAAGCATAAGTTGGTTTTCTACATTTGACACCCTGTTCTGTTTTGTAATTCAGTTCCTGTGTAGCCAAGTTTACATTCCGTGTATTGGTGACATCTTATGTTGTTTCTTTTTCTGTGTGACTTATTTCACTTAGAAACATCGTAGCTGAATCCACTCGTTATGCTGCTACAGGCCTGATGACATAGATTTCATTGCTGAGTGATATTGCATTGTACGTAAGTACCACAACTTCTTTATCCAATTTTCGCTTTCTGCGATATTGAACTTGTACCGTAAAGGAGGTTCTTGTAAACAGAGCCGTCCCAAACTTTGGGGTGGCTGTGTCTTTTTGATTTTAATTTCCCTAAGCTATAGGACCATAAGTGGAAGTGCCCTAGGCTCTGTTGCTTTGTTTTTTAATTGTTTCAGGAAACACCATACAATTCTCCAGAGTGGTTGCTGGCAATTTACATCCCGCCCATCAGCATAACAAGGCTCCCAGTTCTCCATGGCCTGTCCTGCCTTTTGGATTTTACACTTTTTTCACATGGCTCTTTTGACTGGGGGGCAGTGAGACTTCATTGTAGTGCAGATTTCTTTGCAAGCTTGCTTGGTTGGCCAAAAAGGGCGTATGCGTTTTTTCCTGAATATATTCAGGAAAAAACGCATACGCCCTTTTTGGCCAAGTGCATCATTGTGGACGTTCTGCCTCTTTTCCTATGCTTTACATGCAATTCCAGTCTACCTCCTGAAATCGGTTTCCTGCAATTCTGCCCCACTTATAAGTCCTCTTGACATCCTTACTTCAATATATTTTTGGACGATAGCTGTCATTTATAACTCTACAGGTTTGTGAATGACAGTGCCCCTGAGCTCCTTTCTTCAACTCGCTTTCTTTTGAGCTGGCCGCAACACCGCAGGATTGCTTCAGACCCTAGTGTGGTTCTGGCACGGCACGCTGAGCCTTTGGTTAATTCCTCTTCCTGGTGGGAAATGAGAGTTAAATTTGCCCGTCCGGACACCTCCACCTAGTCTCTCATTGGTTCTCCCTATTCCTGTTCATTTTCCACAGAAATTGCAAACTGAGCCAAACAGGAGGTTAAAGGCACTGACTCTCCAAGTGGGGAGAGTGTTAGTAAAGCGTCTGGAATGTTGCACCCGAGTACCAGGGGACGAAAACTGAGACACATTTAAACACGTTTCCCGATCACACGGTGGATCATAGTCTGGGTTCCACATGCATGTTTTAGCTGAAGGAAGAATCCCTTAAACATGGAGAGTTGAGACCCATGGAATGGGTACCATGCAATATGACTTCAAAGGGTCTGCATTTGCTCACCGAACCTCACCAATCCTATCACTGCTGCGTTTATGCCGCTGTACACATGCTTGATTCTCTTTCGGAGACATATAAATCCATAGGTTTTAAGATTCTTACTAGTCAGGTATATTCTTAGGCGTTTATTATGGGGTGTTGAGTCCACTTTGTTGAGCAAGGAGTAGCTCTTGTCTATTACATATTTGGCTTATGGAACGGTATCTGTGCTAATTTCAATCTCTGGTTTTATGCAGAACCGCAAGTCACCTTTCCCCTTAAGGATGCATAAGTTGGTTTTCTACATTTGACACCCTGTTCTGTTTTGTAATTCAGTTCTTGTGTAGGCAAGTTTACATTCCGTGTAGTAGTGATATCTCATGATGTTTCTTTTTCTATGTGACTTATTTCACTTAGAATCATCGTACCTGAATCCACTCATTATGCTGCTACGGGCCTGATGACATAGATTTCATTGCTGAGTGATATTGCATTGTACGTAAGTACCACAACTTCTTTATCCATTTTTCGCTTTCTGTGATATTGAACTTGTACAGTAAACGAGGTTCTTGTAAACAGAGCCGTCCCAAACTTTGGGGTGGCTGTGTCTTTTTGATTTTAATTTCCCTAAGCTATAGGACCATAAGTGGAAGTGCCCTAGGCTCTGTTACTTTGTTTTTTAATTGTTTCAGGAAACACCATACACTTCTCCAGAGTGGTTGCTGGCAATTTACATCCCGCCCATCAGCATAACAAGGCTCCCAGTTCTCCATGGCCTGTCCTGCCTTTTGGATTTTACACTTTTTTCACATGGCTCTTTTGACTGTGGGGCAGTGAGACTTCATTGTAGTGCAGATTTCTTTGCAAGCTTGCTTGGTTGGCCAAAAAGGGCGTATGCGTTTTTTCCTGAATATATTCAGGAAAAAACGCATACGCCCTTTTTGGCCAAGTGCATCATTGTGGACGTTCTGCCTCTTTTCCTATGCTTTACATGCAATTCCTGTCTACCTCCTGAAATCGGTTTCCTGCAATTCTGCCCCACTTATAAGTCCTCTTGGCATCCTTACTTCAATATATTTTTGGACGATAGCTGTCATTTATAACACTACAGGTTTGTGAATGACAGTGCCCCTGAGCTCCTTTCTTCAACTCGCTTTCTTTTGAGCTGGCCGCAACACCGCAGGATTGCTTCAGACCCTAGTGTGGTTCTGGCACGGCACGCTGAGCCTTTGGTTAATTCCTCTTCCTGGTGGGAAATGAGAGTTAAATTTGCCCGTCCGGACACCTCCACCTAGTCTCTCATTGGTTCTCCCTATTCCTGTTCATTTTCCACAGAAATTGCAAACTGGGCCAAACAGGAGGTTAAAGGCACTGACTCTCCAAGTGGGGAGAGTGTTAGTAAAGCATCTGGAATGTTGCACCCGAGTACCAGGGGACGAAAACTGAGACACATTTAAACACGTTTCCCGATCACACGGTGGATCATAGTCTGGGTTCCACATGCATGTTTTAGCTGAAGGAAGAATCCCTTAAACATGGAGAGTTGAGACCCATGGAATGGGTACCATGCAATATGATTTCAAAGGGTCTGCATTTTCTCACCGAACCTCACCAATCCTATCACTGCTGCGTTTATGCCGCTGTAAACAGGCTTGATTCTCTTTCGGAGACATATAAATCCATAGGTTTTAAGATTCTTACTAGTCAGGTATATTCTTAGGCGTTTATTATGGGGTGTTGAGTCCACTTTGTTGAGCAAGGAGTAGCTCTTGTCTATTACATATTTGGCTTATGGAACGGTATCTGTGCTAATTTCAATCTCTTGTTTTATGCAGAACCGCAACTTACCTTTCCCCTTAAGCATGCATAAGTTGGTTTTCTACATTTGACACCGTGTTCTGTTTTGTAATTCAATTCTTGTGTAGCCAATTTTACATTCCGTGCAGTAGTGATATCTTATGATGTTTCTTTTTCTGTGTGACTTATTTCACTTAGAATCATCGTACCTGAATCCACTCATTATGCTGCTATGGGCCTGATGACATAGATTTCATTGCTGAGTGATATTGCATTGTACGTAAGTTACACAACTTCTTTATCTATTTTTCGCTTTCTGTGATATTGAACTTGTATGGTAAACGAGGTTCTTGTAAACAGAGCGGGCCCAAACTTTGGGGTGGCTGTGTCTTTTTGATTTTAATTTCCCTAAGCTATAGGACCATAAGTGGAAGTGCCCTAGGCTCTGTTGCTTTGTATTTTAGATGTTTCAGGAAACACCATACACTTCTCCAGAGTGGCTGCTGGCAATTTACATCCCGCCCATCAGCATAACAAGGCTCCCAGTTCTCCATGGCCTGTCTTGCCTTTCTGGATTTTACACTTTTTTCAGATGGCTCTTTTGACCAGGGGGCAGTGAGACTTCATTGTAGTGCAGATTTCCTTTGCAAGCTTGCTTGGTTGGCCAAAAAGGGCGTATGCGTTTTTTCCTGAATATATTCAGGAAAAAACTCATACGCCCTTTTTGGCCAAGTGCATCATTGTGGACGTTCTGCCTCTTTTCCTATGCTTTACATGCAATTCCAGTCTACCTCCTGAAATCAGTTTCCTGCAATTCTGCCCCGCTTTCAACTCCTCTTGGCTGCCTTACTTCAATATATTTTTGGAAGATAGCTGTCATTTATAACTCTGCAGGTTTGTGAATTACAGTGCCGGTGAGCTCCTTTCTTCAACTCGTTTTCTTGTGAGCTGGCCGCAACACCGCAGGATTGCTTCAGGCCCTAGTTTGGTTCCGGCACGGCATGCTGAGCCTTTGGTTAATTCCTCTTCCTGGTGGGAAATGACAGTTAAATTTGCCCGTCTGGACACCTCCACCTTGTCTCTCATTGGTTCTCCCTATTCCTATTCATTTTCCACAGAAATTGCAAACTGGGCCAAACAGGAGGTTAAAGGCACTGACTCACTAAGTGGGGAGAGTGTTAGTAAAGCGTCTGGAATGTTGCACCCGAGTACCAGGGGACGAAAACTGAGACACATTTGAACACGTTTTCCAATCACACGGTGGATCATATTCTGGGTTCCACATGCATGTTTTAACTGAAGGAAGAATCCCTTAAACATGGAGAGTTGAGAACCATGGAATGGGTACCATGCAATAGGACTTCAAAGGGTCTGCATTTGCTCACCGAACCTCACCAATCCTATCACTGCTGCGTTTATGCCGCTGTAAACATGCTTGATTCTCTTTCGGAAACATATAAATCCATAGGTTTTAAGATTCTTACTAGTCAGGTATATTCTTAGGCGTTTAATATGGGGTGTTGAGTCCAATTCGTTGAGCAAGGAGTAGCTCTTGTCTATTACATATTTGGCTTATGGAACGGTATCTGTGCTAATTTCAATCTCTGGTTTTATGCAGCACCCCAACTCACCTTTCCCCTTAAGCAAGCATGAGTTGGTTTTCTACATTTGACACACTGTTCTGTTTTGTAATTCAGTTCTTGTGTAGCCAAGTTTACATTCCGTGTAGTAGTGATATCTTATGATGTTTCTTTTTCTGTGTGACTTATTTCACTAAGAATCATCGTACCTGAATACACTCATTATGCTGCTACGGGCCTGATGACATAGATTTCATTGCTGAGTGATATTGCATTGTACGTAAGTACCACAACTTCTTTATCCATTTTTTACTTTCTGTGATATTGAACTTGTACGGTAAACGAGGTTCTTGTAAACAGAGCCATCCCAAACTTTGGGGTGGCTGTGTCTTTTTGATTTTAATTTCCCTAAGCTATAGGACCATAAGTGGAAGTGCCCTAGGCTCTGTTGGTTTGTTTTTTGGATGTTTCAGGAAACACCATACACTTCTCCAGAGTGGCTGCTGGCAATTTACATCCCGCCCATCAGCATAACAAGGCTCCCAGTTCTCCATGGCCTGTCCTGCCTTTCTGGATTTTACACTTTTTTCAGATGGCCCTTTTGACGGGGGGCAGTGAGACTTCATTGTACTGCAGATTTCCTTTGCAGGCTTGCTTGGTTGGCCAAAAAGGGCGTATGCGTTTTTTCCTGAATATATTCAGGAAAAAACGCATACGCCCTTTTTGGCCAAGTGCATCATTGTGGACGTTCTGCCTCTTTTCCTATGCTTGACATGCAATTCCAGTCTACCTCCTGAAATCAGTTTCCTGCAATTCTGCCCCGCTTTCAACTCCTCTTGGCAGCCTTACTTCAATATATTTTTGGAAGATAGCTGTCATTTGTAACTCTGCAGTTTTGTGAATTAGCGTGCCCCTGAACTCCTTTCTTCAACTCGCTTTCTTGTGAGCTGGCCGCAACACCGCAGGATTGCTTCAGGCCCTAGTTTGGTTCCGGCACGGCATGCTGAGCCTTTGGTTAATTCCTCTTCCTGGTGGGAAATGACAGTTAAATTTGCCCGTCCGGACACCTCCACCTAGTCTCTCATTGGTTCTCCCTATTCCTGTTCATTTTCCACAGAAATTGCAAACTGGGCCAAACAGGAGGTTAAAGGCACTGACTCACTAAGTGGGGAGAGTGTTAGTAAAGCGTCTGGAATGTTGCACCCGAGTACCAGGGGACGAAAACTGAGACACATTTGAACACGTTTTCCGATCACACGGTGGATCATATTCTGGGTTCCACATGCATGTTTTAACTGAAGGAAGAATCCCTTAAACATGGAGAGTTGAGACCCATGGAATGGGTACCATGCAATAGGACTTCAAAGGGTCTGCATTTGCTCACCGAACCTCACCAATCCTATCACTGCTGCGTTTATGCCGCTGTAAACATGCTTGATTCTCTTTCAGAAACATATAAATCCATAGGTTTTAAGATTCTTACTAGTCAGGTATATTCTTAGGCGTTTAATATGGGGTGTTGAGTCCACTTCGTTGAGCAAGGAGTAGCTCTTGTCTATTACATATTTGGCTTATGGAACGGTATCTGTGCTAATTTCAATCTCTTGTTTTATGCAGAACCGCAACTTACCTTTCCCCTTAAGCATGCATAAGTTGGTTTTCTACATTTGACACCCTGTTCTGTTTTGTAATTCAATTCTTGTGTAGCCAATTTTACATTCCGTGTAGTGGTGATATCTTATGATGTTTCTTTTTCTGTGTGACTTATTTCACTTAGAATCATCGTACCTGAATCCACTCATTATGCTGCTATGGTCCTGATGACATAGATTTCATTGCTGAGTGATATTGCATTGTACGTAAGTTACACAACTTCTTTATCTATTTTTCGCTTTCTGTGATATTGAACTTGTATGGTAAACGAGGTTCTTGTAAACAGAGCGGGCCCAAACTTTGGGGTGGCTGTGTCTTTTTGATTTTAATTTCCCTAAGCTATAGGACCATAAGTGGAAGTGCCCTAGGCTCTGTTGCTTTGTATTTTAGATGTTTCAGGAAACACCATACACTTCTACAGAGTGGCTGCTGGCAATTTACATCCCGCCCATCAGCATAACAAGGCTCCCAGTTCTCCATGGCCTGTCTTGCCTTTCTGGATTTTACACTTTTTTCAGATGGCTCTTTTGACCGGGGGGCAGTGAGACTTCATTGTAGTGCAGATTTCATTTGCAAGCTTGCTTGGTTGGCCAAAAAGGGCGTATGCGTTTTTTCCTGAATATATTCAGGAAAAAACGCATACGCCCTTTTTGGCCAAGTGCATCATTGTGGACGTTCTGCCTCTTTTCCTATGCTTGACATGCAATTCCAGTCTACCTCCTGAAATCAGTTTCCTGCAATTCTGCCCCGCTTTCAACTCCTCTTGGCAGCCTTACTTCAATATATTTTTGGAAGATAGCTGTCATTTGTTACTCTGCAGTTTTGTGAATTAGAGTGCCCCTGAACTCCTTTCTTCAACTCGCTTTCTTGTGAGCTGGCCGCAACACCGCAGGATTGCTTCAGGCCCTAGTTTGGTTCCAGCACGGCATGCTGAGCCTTTGGTTAATTCCTCTTCCTGGTGGGAAATGAGAGTTAAATTTGCCCGTCCGGACACCTCCACCTAGTCTCTCATTGGTTCTCCCTATTCCTGTTCATTTTCCACAGAAATTGCAAACTGGGCCAAACAGGAGGTTAAAGGCACTGACTCACTAAGTGGGGAGAGTGTTAGTAAAGCGTCTGGAATGTTGCACCCGAGTACCAGGGGACGAAAACTGAGACACATTTGAACACGTTTTCCGATCACACGGTGGATCATATTCTGGGTTCCACATGCATGTTTTAACTGAAGGAAGAATCCCTTAAACCTGGAGAGTTGAGACCCATGGAATGGGTACCATGCAATATGACTTCAAAGGGTCTGCATTTGCTCACCGAACCTCACCAATCCTATCACTGCTGCGTTTATGCCGCTGTAAACATGCTTGATTCTCTTTCGGAAACATATAAATCCATAGGTTTTAAGATTCTTACTAGTCAGGTATATTCTTAGGCGTTTAATATGGGGTGTTGAGTCCAATTCGTTGAGCAAGGAGTAGCTCTTGTCTATTACATATTTGGCTTATGGAATGGTATCTGTGCTAATTTCAATCTCTGCTTTTATGCAGCACCCCAACTCACCTTTCCCCTTAAGCAAGCATGAGTTGGTTTTCTATATTTGACACACTGTTCTGTTTTGTAATTCAGTTCTTGTGTAGCCAAGTTTACATTCCGTGTAGTAGTGATATCTTATGATGTTTCTTTTTCTGTGTGACTTATTTCACTAAGAATCATCGTACCTGAATCCACTCATTATGCTGCTACGGGCCTGATGACATAGATTTCATTGCTGAGTGATATTGCATTGTACGTAAGTACCACAACTTCTTTATCCATTTTTTATTTTCTGTGATATTGAACTTGTACGGTAAACGAGGTTCTTGTAAACAGAGCCGTCCCAAACTTTGGGGTGGCTGTGTCTTTTTGATTTTAATTTCCCTAAGCTATAGGACCATAAGTGGAAGTGCCCTAGGCTCTGTTGGTTTGTTTTTTGGATGTTTCAGGAAACACCATACACTTCTCCAGAGTGGCTGCTGGCAATTTACATCCCGCCCATCAGCATAACAAGGCTCCCAGTTCTCCATGGCCTGTCCTGCCTTTCTGGATTTTACACTTTTTTCAGATGGCCCTTTTGACGGGGGGCAGTGAGACTTCATTGTACTGCAGATTTCCTTTGCAGGCTTGCTTGGTTGGCCAAAAAGGGCGTATGCGTTTTTTCCTGAATATATTCAGGAAAAAACGCATACGCCCTTTTTGGCCAAGTGCATCATTGTGGACGTTCTGCCTCTTTTCCTATGCTTGACATGCAATTCCAGTCTACCTCCTGAAATCAGTTTCCTGCAATTCTGCCCCGCTTTCAACTCCTCTTGGCAGCCTTACTTCAATATATTTTTGGAAGATAGCTGTCATTTGTAACTCTGCAGTTTTGTGAATTAGCGTGCCCCTGAACTCCTTTCTTCAACTCGCTTTCTTGTGAGCTGGCCGCAACACCGCAGGATTGCTTCAGGCCCTAGTTTGGTTCCGGCACGGCATGCTGAGCCTTTGGTTAATTCCTCTTCCTGGTGGGAAATGAGAGTTAAATTTGCCCGTCCAGACACCTCCACCTAGTCTCTCATTGGTTCTCCCTATTCCTGTTCATTTTCCACAGAAATTGCAAACTGGGCCAAACAGGAGGTTAAAGGCACTGACTCACTAAGTGGGGAGAGTGTTAGTAAAGCGTCTGGAATGTTGCACCCGAGTACCAGGGGACGAAAACTGAGACACATTTGAACACGTTTTCCGATCACACGGTGGATCATATTCTGGGTTCCACATGCATGTTTTAACTGAAGGAAGAATCCCTTAAACATGGAGAGTTGAGACCCATGGAATGGGTACCATGCAATAGGACTTCAAAGGGTCTGCATTTGCTCACCGAACCTCACCAATCCTATCACTGCTGCGTTTATGCCGCTGTACACATGCTTGATTCTCTTTCGGAGACATATAAATCCATAGGTTTTAAGATTCTTACTAGTCAGGTATATTCTTAGGTGTTTAATATGGGGTGTTGAGTCCAATTCGTTGAGCAAGGAGTAGCTCTTGTCTATTACATATTTGGCTTATGGAACGGTATCTGTGCTAATTTCAATCTCTGGTTTTATGCAGCACCCAAACACACCTTTCCCCTTAAGCAAGCATGAGTTGGTTTTCTACATTTGACACACTGTTCTGTTTTGTAATTCAGTTCTTGTGTAGCCAAGTTTACATTCCGTGTAGTAGTGATATCTTATGATGTTTCTTTTTCTGTATGACTTATTTCACTTAGAATCATCGTACCTGAATCCACTCATTATGCTGCTACGGGCCTGATGACAGATTTCATTGCTGAGTGATATTGCATTGTACGTAAGTACCACAACTTATTTATCCATTTTTTGCTTTCTGTGATATTGAACTTGTACGGTAAACGAGGTTCTTGTAAACAGAGCCGTCCCAAACTTTGGGGTGGCTGTGTCTTTTTGATTTTAATTTCCCTAAGCTATAGGACCATAAGTGGAAGTGCCCTAGGCTCTGTTGGTTTGTTTTTTGGATGTTTCAGGAAACACCATACACTTCTCCAGAGTGGCTGCTGGCAATTTACATCCCGCCCATCAGCATAACAAGGCTCCCAGTTCTCCATGGCCTGTCCTGCCTTTCTGGATTTTACACTTTTTTCAGATGTCCCTTTTGACCGGGAGGCAGTGAGACTTCATTGTAGTGCAGATTTCCTTTGCAAGCTTGCTTGGTTGGCCAAAAAGGGCGTATGCGTTTTTTCCTGAATATATTCAGGAAACAACGCATACGCCCTTTTTGGCCAAGTGCATCATTGTGGACGTTCTGCCTCTTTTCCTAAGCTTTACATGCAATTCCAGTCTACCTCCTGAAATCGGTTTCCTGCAATTCTGCCCCGCTTTCAACTCCTCTTGGCAGCCTTACTTCAATATATTTTTGGAAGATAGCTGTCATTTATAACTCTGCAGGTTTGTGAATTACAGTGACCCTGAGCTCCTTTCTTCAACTCGCTTTCTTGTGAGCTGGCCGCAAAACCGCAGGATTGCTTCTGGCCCTAGTGTGGTTCCGGCATGGCACACTGAGCCTTTGGTTAATTCCTCTTCCTGGTGGGAAATGAGAGTTAAATTTGCCCGTCCGGACACCTCCACCTAGTCTCTCATTGGTTCTCCCTATTCCTGTTCATTTTCCACAGAAATTGCAAACTGGGCCATACAGGAGGTTAAAGGCACTGACTCTCCAAGTGGGGAGAGTGTTAGTAAAGCGTCTGGAATGTTGCACCCGAGTACCAGGGGACGAAAACTGAGACACATTTGAACACGTTGCCCAATCACACGGTGGATCATACTCTGGTTTCCACATGCATGTTTTAGCTGAAGGAAGAATCCCTTAAACATGGAGAGTTGAGACCCATGGAATGGGTACCATGCAATATGACTTCAAAGGGTCTGCATTTGCTCACCGAACCTCACCAATCCTATCACTGCTGCGTTTATGCTGCTGTACACATGCTTGATTCTCTTTTGGAGACATATAAATCCATAGGTTTTAAGATTCTTACTAGTCAGGTATATTCTTAGGCGTTTAATATGGGGTGTTGAGTCCACTTCGTTGAGCAAGGAGTAGCTCTTGTCTATTACATATTTGGCTTATGGAACGGTATCTGTGCTAATTTCAATCTCTTGTTTTATGCAGAACCGCAACTTACCTTTCCCCTTAAGCATGCATAAGTTGGTTTTCTACATTTGACACCCTGTTCTGTTTTGTAATTCAATTCTTGTGTAGCCAATTTTACATTCCGTGTAGTGGTGATATCTTATGATGTTTCTTTTTCTGTGTGACTTATTTCACTTAGAATCATCGTACCTGAATCCACTCATTATGCTGCTATGGGCCTGATGACATAGATTTCATTGCTGAGTGATATTGCATTGTACGTAAGTTACACAACTTCTTTATCTATTTTTCGCTTTCTGTGATATTGAACTTGTATGGTAAACGAGGTTCTTGTAAACAGAGCCGTCCCAAACTTTGGGGTGGCTGTGTCTTTTTGATTTTAATTTCCCTAAGCTATAGGACCATAAGTGGAAGTGCCCTAGGCTCTGTTGCTTTGTATTTTAGATGTTTCAGGAAACACCATACACTTCTACAGAGTGGCTGCTGGCAATTTACATCCCGCCCATCAGCATAACAAGGCTCCCAGTTCTCCATGGCCTGTCCTGCCTTTCTGGATTTTACACTTTTTTCAGATGGCTCTTTTGACCGGGGGGCAGTGAGACTTCATTGTAGTGCAGATTTCCTTTGCAAGCTTGCTTGGTTGGCCAAAAAGGGCGTATGCGTTTTTTCCTGAATATATTCAGGAAAAAACGCATACGCCCTTTTTGGCCAAGTGCATCATTGTGGACGTTCTGCCTCTTTTCCTATGCTTTACATGCAATTCCAGTCTACCTCCTAAAATGGGTTTCCTGCAATTCTGCCCCGCTTTCTACTCCTCTTGGCATCCTTACTTCAATATATTTTTGGAAGATAGCTGTCATTTATAACTCTGCAGGTTTGTGAATTAGAGTGCCCCTGAACTCCTTTCTTCAACTCACTTTCTTGTGAGCTGACCGCAACACCGCAGGATTGCTTCAGGCCCTAGTTTGGTTCCGGCACGGCATGCTGAGCCTTTGGTTAATTCCTCTTCCTGGTGGGAAATGAGAGTTAAATTTGTCCCTCCAGACACCTCCAGCTAGTCTCTCATTGGTTCTCCCTCTTCCTGTTCATCTTACGCAGAAATTGCAAACGGGGCCAAACAGGAGGTTAAAGGCACTGACTCTCCAAGTGGGGAGAGTGTTAGTAAAGCGTCTGGAATGTTGCACCCGAGTACCAGGGGACGAAAACTGAGACACATTTGAACACGTTTCCCGATCACACGGTGGATCATACTCTGGGTTCCACATGCATGTTTTAGCTGAAGGAAGAATCCCTTAAACATGGAGAGTTGAGACCCATGGAATGGGTACCATGCAATATGACTTCAAAGAGTCTGCATTTGCTCACCGAACCTCACCAATCCTATCACTGCTGCATTTATGCCGCTGTACACACGCTTGATTCTCTTTCGGAGACATATAAATCCATAGGTTTTAAGATTCTTACTAGTCAGGTATATTCTTAGGCGTTTAATATGGGGTGTTGAGTCCACTTCGTTGAGCAAGGAGTAGCTCTTGTCTATTATATATTTGGCTTATGGAACGGTATCTGTGCTAATTTCAATCTCTGGTTTTATGCCGCACCCCAACTCACCTTTCCCATTAAGCAAGCATGAGTTGGTTTTCTACATTTGACACCCTGTTCTGTTTTGCAATTCAGTTCTTGTGTAGCCAAGTTTACATTCCGTGTAGTAGTGATATCTTATGATGTTTCTTTTTCTGTGTGACTTATTTCACTTAGAATCATCGTACCTGAATCCACTCATTACGCTGCTACGGGCCTGATGACATAGATTTCATTGCTGAGTGATATTGCATTGTACGTGAGTACCACAACTTCTTTACCCATTTTTCTCTTTCTGTGATATTGAACTTGTACCGTAAACGAGGTTCTTGTAAACAGAGCCGTCCCAAACTTTGGAGTGGCTGTGTCTTTTTGATTTTAATTTCCCTAAGCTATAGGACCATAAGTGGAAGTGCCCTAAGCTCTTTTGTTTTGTTGTTTGGATGTTTCAGGAAACACCATACACTTCTCCAGAGTGGCTGCTGGCAATTTACATCCCGCCATCAGCATAACAAGGCTCCCAGTTCTCCATGGCCTGTCCTGCCTTTCTGGATTTTACACTTTTTTCAGATGGCCCTTTTGACCGGGGGGCAGTGAGACTTCATTGTAGTGCAGATATCCTTTGCAAGCTTGCTTGGTTGGCCAAAAAGGGCGTATGCGTTTTTTCCTGAATATATTCAGGAAAAAACGCATACGCCCTTTTTGGCCAAGTGCATCATTGTGGACGTTCTGCCTCTTTTCCTATGCTTTACATGCAATTCCAGTCTACCTCCTGAAATCGGTTTCCTGCAATTCTGTCCCGCTTTCAACTCCTCTTGGCAGCCTTACTTCAATATATTTTTGGAAGATAGCTGTCATTTATAACTCTGCAGGTTTGTGAATTACAGTGCCCCTGAGCTCCTTTCTTCAACTCGCTTTCTTGTGAGCTGGCCGCAACACCGCAGGATTGCTTCAGGCCCTAGTTTGGTTCCGGCATCACATGCTGAGCCTTTGGTTAATTCCTCTTCCTGGTGGGAAATGAGAGTTAAATTTGTCCGTCCAGACACCTCCAGCTAGTGTCTCATTGTTTCTCCCTCTTCCTGTTCATCTTACGCAGAAATTGCAAACGGGGCCAAAAAGGAGGTTAAAGGCACTGACTCTCCAAGTGGGGAGAGTGTTAGTAAAGCGTCTGGAATGTTGCACCCGAGTACCAGGGGATGAAAACTGAGACACATTTGAACACGTTTCCCGATAACACGGTAGATCATAATCTGGGTCCACATGAATGTTTTAGCTGAAGGAAGAATTCCTTAAACCTGGAGAGTTGAGACCTATGGAATGGGTACCATGCAATATGACTTCAAAGGGTCTGCATTTGCTCACCGAACCTCACCAATCCTATCACTGCTGCGTTTATGCTGCTTTACACACGCTTGATTCCCTTTCGGAGACATATAAATCCATAGGTTTTAAGATTCTTACTACTCAGGTATATTCTTAGGCGTTTAATATGGGTTGTTGAGTCCACTTCGTTGAGCAAGGAGTAGCTCTTGTCTATTACATATTTGGCTTATGGAACGGTATCTGTGCTAATTTCAATCTCTGGTTTTATGCAGCACCCCAACTCACCTTTCCCCTTAAGCAAGCATAAGTTGGTTTTCTACATTTGACACCCTGTACTGTTTTGTAATTCAGTTCTTGTGTAGCCAAGTTTACATTCCGTGTAGTAGTGATATCTTATGATGTTTCTTTTTCTGTGTGACTTATTTCACTTAAAATCATCGTACCTGAATCCACTCATTATGCTGCTACGGGCCTGATGACATAGATTTCATTGCTGAGTGATATTGCATTGTACGTAAGTACCACAACTTCTTTATCCATTTTTCGCTTTCTGTGATATTGAATTTGTACCGTAAACGAGGTTCTTGTAAACAGAGCCGGCCCAAACTTTGGGGTGGCTGTGTCTTTTTGATTTTAATTTCCCTAAGCTATAGGACCATAAGTGGAAGTGCCCTAGGCTCTGTTGCTTTGTTTTTTGGATGTTTCAGGAAACACCATACACTTCTCCAGAGTGGCTGTTGGTAATTTACATGCCGCCCATCAGCATAACAAGGCTCCCAGTTCTCCATGTCCTGTCCTGCCTTTCTGGATTTTACACTTTTTTCAGATGTCACTTTTGACCGGGGGGCAGTGAGACTTCATTGTAGTGCAGATTTCCTTTGCAAGCTTGCTTGGTTGGCCAAAAAGTGCGTAGGCGTTTTTTCCTGAATATATTCAGGAAAAAACGCCTATGCCCTTTTTGGTCAAGTGCATCATTGTGGACGTTCTGCCTCTTTTCCTATGCTTTACATGCAATTCCAGTCTACCTCCTGAAATCGGTTTCCTGCAATTCTGCCCCGCTTTCAAGTCCTCTTGGCAGGCTTCCTTCAATATATTTTTGGACGATAGCTGTCATTTATAACTCTGCAGGTTTGTGAATTACAGTGCCCCTGAGCTCCTTTCTTCAACTCGCTTTCTTGTGAGCTGGCCGCAACACCGCAGGATTGCTTCAGGCCCTAGTTTGGTTCCGGCATCACATGCTGAGCCTTTGGTTAATTCCTCTTCCTGGTGGGAAATGAGAGTTAAATTTGTCCGTCCAGACACCTCCAGCTAGTGTCTCATTGTTTCTCCCTCTTCCTGTTCATCTTACGCAGAAATTGCAAACGGGGCCAAAAAGGAGGTTAAAGGCACTGACTCTCCAAGTGGGGAGAGTGTTAGTAAAGCGTCTGGAATGTTGCACCCGAGTACCAGGGGATGAAAACTGAGACACATTTGAACACGTTTCCCGATCACACGGTGGATCATACTCTGGGTTCCACATGTATGTTTTAGCTGAAGGAAGAATCCCTTAAACCTGGAGAGTTGAGACCCATGGAATGGGTACCATGCAATAGGACTTCAAAGAGTCTGCATTTGCTCACCGAACCTCACCAATCCTATCACTGCTGCGTTTATGCTGCTGTACACACGCTTGATTCCCTTTCGGAGACATATAAATCCATAGGTTTTAAGATTCTTACTACTCAGGTATATTCTTAGGCGTTTAATATGGGTTGTTGAGTCCACTTCGTTGAGCAAGGAGTAGCTCTTGTGTATTACATATTTGGCTTATGGAACGGTATCTGTGCTAAGTTCAATCTCTGGTTTTATGCAGCACCCCAACTCACCTTTCCCCTTAAGCAAGCATAAGTTGGTTTTCTACATTTGACACCCTGTTCTGTTTTGTAATTCAGTTCTTGTGTAGCCAAGTTTACATTCCGTGTAGTAGTGATATCTTATGATGTTTCTTTTTCTGTGTGACTTATTTCACTTAGAATCATCGTACCTGAATCCACTCATTATGCTGCTACGGGCCTGATGACATAGATCTCATTGCTGAGTGATATTGCATTGTACGTAAGTACCACAACTTCTTTATCCATTTTTGGCTTTCTCTGATATTGAACTTGTACGGTAAACGAGGTTCTTGTAAACAGAGCCGTCCCAAACTTTAGGGTGGCTGTGTCTTTTTGATTTTAATTTCCCTAAGCTATAGGACCATAAGTAGAAGTGCCCTAGGCTCTGTTGCTGTGTTTTTTGGATGTTTCAGGAAACACCATACACTTCTCCAGAGTGGCTGTTGGCAATTTACATCCCGCCCATCAGCATAACAAGGCTCCCAGTTCTCCATGGCCTGTCCTGCCTTTCTGGATTTTACACTTTTTTCAGATGGCCCTTTTGACCTGGGAGGCAGTGAGACTTCATTGTAGTGCAGATTTCCTTTGTAAGCTTGCTTGGTTGGCCAAAAAGGGCGTATGCGTTTTTTCCTGAATATATTCAGGAAAAAACGTATACGCACTTTTTGGCCAAGTGCATCATTGTGGACGTTCTGCCTCTTTTCCTATGCTTTACATGCAATTCCAGTCTACCTCCTGAAATCGGTTTCCTGCAATTCTGCCCCGCTTTCGACTCCTCTTGGCAGCCTTACTTCAATATATTTTTGGAAGATAGCTGTCATTTATAACTCTGCAGGTTTGTGAATTAGAGTGCCCCTGAACTCCTTTCTTCAACTCGCTTTCTTGTGAGCTGGCCGCAACACCGCAGGATTGCTTCTGGCCCTAGTGTGGTTCCGGCATGGCACACTGATCCTTTGGTTAATTCCTCTTCCTGGTGGGAAATGAGAGTTAAATTTGCCCTTCCGGACACCTCCACCTAGTCTCTCATTGGTTCTCCCTATTCCTGTTCATTTTCCACAGAAATTGCAAACTGGGCCAAACAGGAGGTTAAAGGCACTGACTCACTAAGTGGGGAGAGTGTTAGTAAAGCGTCTGGAATGTTGCACCCGAGTACCAGGGGACGAAAACTGAGACACATTTGAACACGTTTTCCGATCACACGGTGGATCATATTCTGGGTTCCACATGCATGTTTTAGCTGAAGGAAGAATCCCTTAAACATGGAGAGTTGAGACCCATGGAATGGGTACCATGCAATATGACTTCAAAGGGTCTGCATTTGCTCACCGAACCTCACCAATCCTATCACTGCTGCGTTTATGCCGCTGTACACATGCTTGATTCTCTTTCGGAGACCTATAAATCCATAGGTTTTAAGATTCTTACTAGTCAGGTATATTCTTAGGCGTTTAATATGGGGTGTTGAGTCCAATTCGTTGAGCAAGGAGTAGCTCTTGTGTATTACATATTTGGCTTATGGAACGGTATCTGTGCTAATTTCAATCTGTGGTTTTATGCAGCACCCCAACTCACCTTTCCCCTTAAGCAAGCATGAGTTGGTTTTCTACATTTGACACACTGTTCTGTTTTTTAATTCAGTTCTTGTGTAGCCAAGTTTACATTCCGTGTAGTAGTGATATTTTATGATGTTTCTTTTTCTGTGTGACTTATTTCACTTAGAATCATCGTACCTGAATCCACTCATTATGCTGCTACGGGCCTGATGACATAGATTTCGTTGCTGAGTGATATTGCATTGTACGTAAGTACCACAACTTGTTTATCCATTTTTTGCTTTCTGTGATATTGAACTTGTACGGTAAACGAGGTTCTTGTAAACAGAGCCGTCCCAAACTTTGGGGTGGCTGTGTCTTTTTGATTTTAATTTCCCTAAGCTATAGGACCATAAGTGGAAGTGCCCTAGGCTCTGTTGGTTTGTTTTTTGGATGTTTCAGGAAACACCATACACTTCTCCAGAGTGGCTGCTGGCAATTTACATCCCGCCCATCAGCATAACAAGGCTCCCAGTTCTCCATGGCCTGTCCTGCCTTTCTGGATTTTACACTTTTTTCAGATGGCCCTTTTGACCGGGGAGCAGTGAGACTTCATTGTAGTGCAGATTTCCTTTTCAAGCTTGCTTGGTTGGCCAAAAAGGGCGTATGCGTTTTTTCCTGAATATATTCAGGAAAAAACGCATACGCCCTTTTTGGCCAAGTGCATCATTGTGGACGTTCTGCCTCTTTTCCTATGCTTTACATGCAATTCCAGTCTACCTCCTGAAATCGGTTTCCTGCAATTCTGCCCCGCTTTCAACTCCTCTTGGCAGCCTTACTTCAATATATTTTTGGAAGATAGCTGTCATTTATAAATCTGCAGGTTTGTGAATTACAGTGGCCCTGAGCTCCTTTCTTCAACTCGCTTTCTTGTGAGCTGGCCGCAACACTGCAGCATTTCTTCAGGCCCTAGTTTGGTTCCGGAATGGCATGCTGAGCCTTTGGTTAATTCCTCTTCCTGGTGAGAAATGAGAGTTAAATTTGCCCTTCCGGACACCTCCACCTAGTCTCTCATTGGTTCTCCCTATTCCTGTTCATTTTCCACAGAAATTGCAAACTGGGCCAAACAGGAGGTTAAAGGCACTGACTCTCCAAGTGGGGAGAGTGTTAGTAAAGCGTCTGGAATGTTGCACCCGAGTACCAGGGGATGAAAACTGAGACACATTTGAACACGTTTCCCGATAACACGGTGGATCATAATCTGGGTCCACATGAATGTTTTAGCTGAAGGAAGAATTCCTTAAACCTGGAGAGTTGAGACCCATGGAATGGGTACCATGCAATAGGACTTCAAAGGGTCTGCATTTGCTCACCGAACCTCACCAATCCTATCACTGCTGCGTTTATGCTGCTGTACACACGCTTGATTCCCTTTCAGAGACATATAAATCCATAGGTTTTAAGATTCTTACTACGCAGGTATATTCTTAGGCGTTTAATATGGGTTGTTGAGTCCACTTCGTTGAGCAAGGAGTAGCTCTTGTCTATTACATATTTGGCTTATGGAACGGTATCTGTGCTAATTTCAATCTCTGGTTTTATGCAGCACCCCAATTCACCTTTCCCCTTAAGCAAGCGTAAGTTGGTTTTCTACATTTGACACCCTGTTCTGTTTTGTAATTCAGTTCTTGTGTAGCCAAGTTTACATTCCGTGTAGTAGTGATATCTTATGATGTTTCTTTTTCTGTGTGACTTATTTCACTTAAAATCATCGTACCTGAATCCACTCATTATGCTGCTACGGGCCTGATGACATAGATTTCATTGCTGAGTGATATTGCATTGTACGTAAGTACCACAACTTCTTTATCCATTTTTCGCTTTCTGTGATATTGAACTTGTACCGTAAACGAGGTTCTTGTAAACAGAGCCGGCCCAAACTTTGGGGTGGCTGTGTCTTTTTGATTTTAATTTCCCTAAGCTATAGGACCATAAGTGGAAGTGCCCTAGGCTCTGTTGCTTTGTTTTTTGGATGTTTCAGGAAACACCATACACTTCTCCAGACTGGCTGTTGGCAATTTACATGCCGCCCATCAGCATAACAAGGCTCCCAGTTCTCCATGGCCTGTCCTGCCTTTCTGGATTTTACACTTTTTTCAGTTGTCACTTTTGACCGGGGGGCAGTGAGACTTCATTGTAGTGCAGATTTCCTTTGCAAGCTTGCTTGGTTGGCCAAAAAGGGCGTATGCGTTTTTTCCTGAATATATTCAGGAAAAAACGCCTACGCCCTTTTTGGCCAAGTGCATCATTGTGGACGTTCTGCCTCTTTTCCTATGCTTTACATGCAATTCCAGTCTACCTCCTGAAATCGGTTTCCTGCAATTCTGCCCCGCTTTCAAGTCCTCTTGGCAGGCTTCCTTCAATATATTTTTGGACGATAGCTGTCATTTATAACTCTGCAGGTTTGTGAATTACAGTGCCCCTGAGCTCCTTTCTTCAACTCGCTTTCTTGTGAGCTGGCCGCAACACCGCAGGATTGCTTCAGGCCCTAGTTTGGTTCCGGCATCGCATGCTGAGCCTTTGGTTAATTCCTCTTCCTGGTGGGAAATGAGAGTTAAATTTGTCCGTCCAGACACCTCCAGCTAGTGTCTCATTGGATCTCCCTCTTCCTGTTCATCTTACGCAGAAATTGCAAACGGGGCCAAAAAGGAGGTTAAAGGCACTGACTCACTAAGTGGGGAGAGTGTTAGTAAGGCGTCTGGATTGTTGCACCCGAGTACCAGGGGACGAAAACTGAGACACATTTGAACACGTTTTCCGATCACTCGGTGGATCATATTCTGGGTTCCACATGCATGTTTTAACTGAAGGAAGAATTCCTTAAACATGGAGAGTTGAGACCCATGGAATGGGTACCATGCAATATGACTTCAAAGGGTCTGCATTTGCTCACCGAACCTCACCAATCCTATCACTGCTGCGTTTATGCCGCTGTACACATGCTTGATTCTCTTTCGGAGACCTATAAATCCATAGGTTTTAAGATTCTTACTAGTCAGGTATATTCTTAGGCGTTTAATATGGGGTGTTGAGTCCAATTCGTTGAGCAAGGAGTAGCTCTTGTCTATTACATATTTGGCTTATGGAACGGTATCTGTGCTAATTTCAATCTGTGGTTTTATGCAGCACCCCAACTCACCTTTCCCCTTAAGCAAGCATGAGTTGGTTTTCTACATTTGACACACTGTTCTGTTTTTTAATTCAGTTCTTGTGTAGCCAAGTTTACATTCCGTGTAGTAGTGATATTTTATGATGTTTCTTTTTCTGTGTGACTTATTTCACTTAGAATCATCGTACCTGAATCCACTCATTATGCTGCTACGGGCCTGATGACATAGATTTCGTTGCTGAGTGATATTGCATTGTACGTAAGTACCACAACTTGTTTATCCATTTTTTGCTTTCTGTGATATTGAACTTGTACGGTAAACGAGGTTCTTGTAAACAGAGCCGTCCCAAACTTTGGGGTGGCTGTGTCTTTTTGATTTTAATTTCCCTAAGCTATAGGAGCATAAGTGGAAGTGCCCTAGGCTCTGTTGGTTTGTTTTTTGGATGTTTCAGGAAACACCATACACTTCTCCAGAGTGGCTGCTGGCAATTTACATCCCGCCCATCAGCATAACAAGGCTCCCAGTTCTCCATGGCCTGTCCTGCCTTTCTGGATTTTACACTTTTTTCAGATGGCCCTTTTGACCGGGGAGCAGTGAGACTTCATTGTAGTGCAGATTTCCTTTTCAAGCTTGCTTGGTTGGCCAAAAAGGGCGTATGCGTTTTTTCCTGAATATATTCAGGAAAAAACGCATACGCCCTTTTTGGCCAAGTGCATCATTGTGGACGTTCTGCCTCTTTTCCTATGCTTTACATGCAATTCCAGTCTACCTCCTGAAATCGGTTTCCTGCAATTCTGCCCCGCTTTCAACTCCTCTTGGCAGCCTTACTTCAATATATTTTTGGAAGATAGCTGTCATTTATAACTCTGCAGGTTTGTGAATTACAGTGGCCCTGAGCTCCTTTCTTCAACTCGCTTTCTTGTGAGCTGGCCGCAACACTGCAGCATTTCTTCAGGCCCTAGTTTGGTTCCGGAATGGCATGCTGAGCCTTTGGTTAATTCCTCTTCCTGGTGAGAAATGAGAGTTAAATTTGCCCTTCCGGACACCTCCACCTAGTCTCTCATTGGTTCTCCCTATTCCTGTTCATTTTCCACAGAAATTGCAAACTGGGCCAAACAGGAGGTTAAAGGCACTGACTCTCCAAGTGGGGAGAGTGTTAGTAAAGCGTCTGGAATGTTGCACCCGAGTACCAGGGGATGAAAACTGAGACACATTTGAACACGTTTCCCGATAACACGGTGGATCATAATCTGGGTCCACATGAATGTTTTAGCTGAAGGAAGAATTCCTTAAACCTGGAGAGTTGAGACCCATGGAATGGGTACCATGCAATAGGACTTCAAAGGGTCTGCATTTGCTCACCGAACCTCACCAATCCTATCACTGCTGCGTTTATGCTGCTGTACACACGCTTGATTCCCTTTCGGAGACATATAAATCCATAGGTTTTAAGATTCTTACTACGCAGGTATATTCTTAGGCGTTTAATATGGGTTGTTGAGTCCACTTCGTTGAGCAAGGAGTAGCTCTTGTCTATTACATATTTGGCTTATGGAACGGTATCTGTGCTAATTTCAATCTCTGGTTTTATGCAACACCCCAATTCACCTTTCCCCTTAAGCAAGCGTAAGTTGGTTTTCTACATTTGACACCCTGTTCTGTTTTGTAATTCAGTTCTTGTGTAGCCAAGTTTACATTCCGTGTAGTAGTGATATCTTATGATGTTTCTTTTTCTGTGTGACTTATTTCACTTAAAATCATCGTACCTGAATCCACTCATTATGCTGCTACGGGCCTGATGACATAGATTTCATTGCTGAGTGATATTGCATTGTACGTAAGTACCACAACTTCTTTATCCATTTTTCGCTTTCTGTGATATTGAACTTGTACCGTAAACGAGGTTCTTGTAAACAGAGCCGGCCCAAACTTTGGGGTGGCTGTGTCTTTTTGATTTTAATTTCCCTAAGCTATAGGACCATAAGTGGAAGTGCCCTAGGCTCTGTTGCTTTGTTTTTTGGATGTTTCAGGAAACACCATACACTTCTCCAGAGTGGCTGTTGGCAATTTACATGCCGCCCATCAGCATAACAAGGCTCCCAGTTCTCCATGGCCTGTCCTGCCTTTCTGGATTTTACACTTTTTTCAGTTGTCACTTTTGACCGGGGGGCAGTGAGACTTCATTGTAGTGCAGATTTCCTTTGCAAGCTTGCTTGGTTGGCCAAAAAGGGCGTATGCGTTTTTTCCTGAATATATTCAGGAAAAAACGCCTACGCCCTTTTTGGCCAAGTGCATCATTGTGGACGTTCTGCCTCTTTTCCTATGCTTTACATGCAATTCCAGTCTACCTCCTGAAATCGGTTTCCTGCAATTCTGCCCCGCTTTCAAGTCCTCTTGGCAGGCTTCCTTCAATATATTTTTGGACGATAGCTGTCATTTATAACTCTGCAGGTTTGTGAATTACAGTGCCCCTGAGCTCCTTTCTTCAACTCGCTTTCTTGTGAGCTGGCCGCAACACCGCAGGATTGCTTCAGGCCCTAGTTTGGTTCCGGCATCGCATGCTGAGCCTTTGGTTAATTCCTCTTCCTGGTGGGAAATGAGAGTTAAATTTGTCCGTCCAGACACCTCCAGCTAGTGTCTCATTGGATCTCCCTCTTCCTGTTCATCTTACGCAGAAATTGCAAACGGGGCCAAAAAGGAGGTTAAAGGCACTGACTCACTAAGTGGGGAGAGTGTTAGTAAGGCGTCTGGATTGTTGCACCCGAGTACCAGGGGACGAAAACTGAGACACATTTGAACACGTTTTCCGATCACTCGGTGGATCATATTCTGGGTTCCACATGCATGTTTTAACTGAAGGAAGAATTCCTTAAACATGGAGAGTTGAGACCCATGGAATGTGTACCATGCAATATGACTTCAAAGAGTCTGCATTTGCTCACCGAACCTCACAAATCCTATCACTGCTGCATTTATGCCGCTGTACACACGCTTGATTCTCTTTCGGAGACATATAAATCCATAGGTTTTAAGATTCTTACTAGTCAGGTATATACTTAGGCGTTTAATATGGGGTGTTGAGTCCACTTCGTTGAGCAAGGAGTAGCTCTTGTCTGTTATATATTTGGCTTATGGAACGGTATCTGTGCTAATTTCAATCTCTGGTTTTATGCCGCACCCCAACTCACCTTTCCCCTTAAGCAAGCCTGAGTTGGTTTTCTACATTTGACACCCTGTTCTGTTTTGTAATTCAGTTCTTGTGTAGCCAAGTTTACATTCCGTTTAGTAGTGATATCTTATGATGTTTCTTTTTCTGTGTGACTTATTACACTTAGAATCATCGTACCTGAATCCACTCATTACGCTGCTACGGGCCTGATGACATAGATTTCATTGCTGAGTGATATTGCATTGTACGTGAGTACCACAACTTCTTTATCCATTTTTCTCTTTCTGTGATATTCAACTTGTACCGTAAACGAGGTTCTTGTAAACAGAGCCGTCCCAAACTTTGGGGTCGCTGTGTCTTTTTGATTTTAATTTCCCTAAGCTATAGGACCATAAGTGGAAGTGCCCTAGGCTCTGTTGGTTTGTAGTTTGGATGTTTCAGGAAACACCATACACTTCTCCAGAGTGGCTGCTGGCAATTTACATCCCGCCCATCAGCATAACAAGGCTCCCAGTTCTCCATGGCCTGTCCTGCCTTTCTGGATTTTACACTTTTTTCAGATGTCACTTTTGACTGGGGGGCAGTGAGACTTCATTGTAGTGCAGATTTCCTTTGCAAGCTTGCTTGGTTGGCCAAAAAGGGCATAGGCGTTTTTTCCTGAATATATTCAGGAAAAAACGCCTATGCCCTTTTTGGCCAAGTGCATCATTGTGGACGTTCTGCCTCTTTTCCTATGCTTTACATGCAATTCCAGTCTACCTCCTGAAATCGGTTTCCTGCAATTCTGCCCCGCTTTCAAGTCCTCTTGGCAGGCTTCCTTCAATATATTTTTGGACGATAGCTGTCATTTATAACTCTGCAGGTTTGTGAATTACAGTTCCCCTGAGCTCCTTTCTTCAACTCGCTTTCTTGTGAGCTGGCCGCAACACCGCAGGATTGCTTTAGGCCCTAGTTTGGTTCCGGCACGGCATGCTGAGCCTTTGGTTAATTCCTCTTCCTGGTGAGAAATGAGAGTTAAATTTGCCCTTCCAGACACCTCCACCTAGTCTCTCATTGGTTCTCCCTATTCCTGTTCATTTTCCACAGAAATTGCAAACTGGGCCAAACAGGAGGTTAAAGGCACTGACTCTCCAAGTGGGGAGAGTGTTAGTAAAGCGTCTGGAATGTTACACCCGAGTACCAGGGGACGAATACTGAGACACATTTGAACACGTTTCCCGATAACACGGTGGATCATACTCTGGGTCCACTTCAATGTTTTAGCTGAAGGAAGAATTCCTTAAACCTGGAGAGTTGAGACCCATGGAATGGGTACCATGCAATAGGACTTCAAAGGGTCTGCATTTGCTCACCGAACCTCACCAATCCTATCACTGCTGCGTTTATGCTGCTGTACACACGCTTGATTCCCTTTCGGAGACATATAAATCCATAGGTTTTAAGATTCTTACTAGTCAGGTATATTCTTAGGCGTTTAATATGGGTTGTTGAGTCCACTTCGTTGAGCAAGGAGTAGCTCTTGTCTATTACATATTTGGCTTATGGAACGGTATCTGTGCTAATTTCAATCTCTGGTTTTATGCAGCACCCCAACTCACCTTTCCCCTTAAGCAAGCATAAGTTGGTTTTCTACATTTGACACCCTGTTCTGTTTTGTAATTCAGTTCTTGTGTAGCCAAGTTTACATTCCGTGTAGTAGTGATATCTTATGATGTTTCTTTTTCTGTGTGACTTATTTCACTTAGAATCATCGTACCTGAATCCACTCATTATGCTGCTACGGGCCTGATGACATAGATCTCATTGCTGAGTGATATTGCATTGTACGTAAGTACCACAACTTCTTTATCCATTTTTTGCTTTCTCTGATATTGAACTTGTACGGTAAACGAGGTTCTTGTAAACAGAGCCGTCCCAAACTTTGGGGTGGCTGTGTCTTTTTGATTTTAATTTCCCTAAGCTATAGGACCATAAGTGGAAGTGCCCTAGGCTCTGTTGCTGTGTTTTTTGGATGTTTCAGGAAACACCATACACTTCTCCAGAGTGGCTGCTGGCAATTTACATCCCGCCCATCAGCATAACAAGGCTCCCAGTTCTCCATGGCCTGTCCTGCCTTTCTGGATTTTACAATTTTTTCAGATGTCCCTTTTGACCGGGGGGCAGTGAGACTTCATTGTAGTGCAGATTTCCTTTGCAAGCTTGCTTGGTTGGCCAAAAAGGGCGTATGCGTTTTTTCCTGAATATATTCAGGAAAAAACGCATACGCCCTTTTTGGCCAAGTGCATCATTGTGGACGTTCTGCCTCTTTTCCTATGCTTTACATGCAATTCCAGTCTACCTCCTGAAATCGGTTTCCTGCAATTCTGCCCCGCTTTCAAGTCCTCTTGGCAGCCTTCCTTCAATATATTTTTGGAAGATAGCTGTCATTTATAACTCTGCAGTTTTGTGAATTACAGTGCCCCTGAGCTCCTTTCTTCAACTCGCTTTCTTGTGAGCTGGCCGCAACACCGCAGGATTGCTTCAGGCCCTAGTTTGGTTCCGGCATCGCATGCTGAGCCTTTGGTTAATTCCTCTTCCTGGTGGGAAATGAGAGTTAAATTTGTCCGTCCAGACACCTCCAGCTAGTCTCTCATTGGTTCTCCCACTTTCTGTTTATCTTACGCAGAAATTGCAAACTGGGCCAAACAGGAGGTTAAAGGCACTGACTCTCCAAGTGGGGAGAGTGTTAGTAAAGCGTCTGGAATGTTGCACCCGAGTACCAGGGGACGAAAACTGAGACACATTTGAACACGTTTCCCGATCACACGGTGGATCATACTCTGGGTTCCACATGCATGTTTTAGCTGAAGGAAGAATCCCTTAAACCTGGAGAGTTGAGACCCATGGAATGGGTACCATGCAATATGACTTCAAAGAGTCTGCATTTGCTCACCGAACCTCACCAATCCTATCACTGCTGCGTTTATGACACTGTACACACGCTTGATTCTCTTTCGGAGACATATAAATCCATAGGTTTTAAGATTCTTACTAGTCAGGTATATTCTTAGGCGTTTAATATGGGGTGTTGAGTCCACTTCGTTGAGCAAGGAGTAGCTCTTGTCTATTACATATTTGGCTTATGGAACGGTATCTGTGCTAATTTCAATCTCTGGTTTTATGCCGCACCCCAACTCACCTTTCCCCTTAAGCAAGCATAAGTTGGTTTTCTACATTTGAGACCCTCTTCTGTTTTGTAATTTAGTTCCTGTGTAGCCAAGTTTACATTCCGTGTAGTAGTTATATCTTATGATGTTTCTTTTTCTGTGTGACTTATTTCACTTAAAATCATCGTACCTGAATCCACTCATTATGCTGCTACGGGCCTGATGACATAGATTTCATTGCTGAGTGATATTGCATTGTACGTAAGTACCACAACTTCT
Organism: Leucopleurus acutus; assembly: GCF_964270905.1. NCBI lineage: Eukaryota > Metazoa > Chordata > Mammalia > Artiodactyla > Delphinidae > Leucopleurus > Leucopleurus acutus. The sequence goes on from NW_028138990.1 coordinate 185,819, forward strand.
TTATCCATTTTTCGCTTTCTGTGATATTGAACTTGTACCGTAAACGAGGTTCTTGTAAACAGAGCCGGCCCAAACTTTGGGGTGGCTGTGTCTTTTTGATTTTCATTTCCTTAAGCTATAGGACCATAAGTGGAAGTGCCCTAGGCTCTGTTGCTTTGTTTTTTGGATGTTTCAGGAAACACCATACACTTCTCCAGTGTGGTGTTGGCAATTTACATGCCGCCCATCAGAATAACAAGGCTCCCAGTTCTCCATGGCCTGTCCTGCCTTTCTGGATTTTACACTTTTTTCAGATGTCACTTTTGAACGGGGGGCAGTGAGACTTCATTGTAGTGCAGATTTCCTTTGCAAGCTTGCTTGGTTGACCAAAAAGGGCGTATGCGTTTTTTCCTGAATATATTCAGGAAAAAACGCATACGCCCTTTTTGAACAAGTGCATCATTGTGGACGTTCTGCCTCTTTTCCTATGCTTTACATGCAATTCAAGTCTACCTCCTGAAATCGGTTTCCTGCAATTCCGCCCCGCATTCAACTCCTCTTGGCAGCCTTCCTTCAATATATTTTTGGAAGGTAGCTGTCATTTATAACTCTGCAGGTTTGTGAATTACAGTGCCCCTGAGCTCCTTTCTTCAACTCGCTTTCTTGTGAGCTGGCCGCAACACCGCAGGATTGCTTCTGGCACTAGTGTGGTTCCGGCATGACACGCTGAGCCTTTGGTAAACTCCTCTTCCTGGTGGGAAATGAGAGTTAAATTTGTCCGTCCAGACACCTCCAGCTAGTCTCTCATTGGTTCTCCCTCTTCCTGTTCATCTTACGCAGAAATTGCAAACTGGGCCAAACAGGAGGTTAAAGGCACTGACTCTCCAAGTGGGGAGAGTGTTAGTAAAGCGTCTGGAATGTTGCACCCGAGTACCAGGGGACGAAAACTGAGACACATTTGAACACGTTTCCCGATCACACGGTGGATCATACTCTGGGTTCCACATGCATGTTTTAGCTGAAGGAAGAATCCCTTAAACATGGAGAGTTGAGACCCATGGAATGGGTACCATGCAATATGACTTCAAAGAGTCTGCATTTGCTCACCGAACCTCACCAATCCTATCAGGGCTGCGTTTATGACACTGTACACACGCTTGATTCTCTTTCGGAGACATATAAATCCATAGGTTTTAAGATTCTTACTAGTCAGGTATATTCTTAGGCGTTTAATATGGGGTGTTGAGTCCACTTCGTTGAGCAAGGAGTAGCTCTTGTCTATTACATATTTGGCTTATGGAACGGTATCTGTGCTAATTTCAATCTCTGGTTTTATGCCGCACCCCAACTCACCTTTCCCCTTAAGCAAGCATAAGTTGGTTTTCTACATTTGAGACCCTCTAATGTTTTGTAATTTAGTTGCTGTGTAGCCAAGTTTACATTCCGTGTAGTAGTGATATCTTATGATGTTTCTTTTTCTGTGTGACTTATTTCACTTAAAATCATCGTACCTGAATCCACTCATTATGCTGCTACGGGCCTGATGACATAGATTTCATTGCTGAGTGATATTGCATTGTACGTAAGTACCACAACTTCTTTATCCATTTTTCGCTTTCTGTGATATTGAACTTGTACCGTAAACGAGGTTCTTGTAAACAGAGCCGTCCCAAACTTTGGGGTGGCTGTGTCTATTTGATTTTAATTTCCCTAAGCTATAGGACCATAAGTGGAAGTGCCCTAGGCTCTGTTGGTTTGTTGTTTGGATGTTTCAGGAAACACCATACACTTTTCCAGAGTGGCTGCTGACAATTTACATCCCGCCCATCAGCATAACAAGGGTCCCAGTTCTCCATGGCCTGTCCTGCCTTTCTGGATTTTACACTTTTTTCAGATGGCCCTTTTGACTGGGGGGCAGTGAGACTTCATTGTAGTGCAGATTTCCTTTGCAAGCTTGCTTGGTTGGCCAAAAAGTGCGTATGCGTTTTTTCCTGAATATATTCAGGAAAAAACGCATACGCCCTTTTTGGCCAAGTGCATCATTGTGGACGTTCTGCCTCTTTTCCTATGCTTTACATGCAATTCCAGTCTACCTCCTGAAATCGGTTTCCTGCAATTCTGCCCTGCTTTCAAGTCCTCTTGGCAGGCTTCCTTCAATATATTTTTGGAAGATAGCTGTCATTTATAACTCTGCAGGTTTGTGAATTACAGTGCCCCTGAGCTCCTTTCTTCAACTCGCTTTCTTGTGAGCTGGCCGCAACACCGCAGGATTGCTTCAGGCCCTAGTTTGGTTCCGGCATCGCATGCTGAGCCTTTGGTTAATTCCTCTTCCTGGTGGGAAATGAGAGTTAAATTTGCCCGTCCAGACACCTCCAGCTAGTCTCTCATTGGTTCTCCCTATTCCTGTTCATTTCCCACAGAAATTGCAAACTGGGCCAAACAGGAGGTTAAAGGCACTGACTCTCCAAGTGGGGAGAGTGTTAGTAAAGTGTCTGGAATGTTGCACCCGAGTACCAGGGGATGAAAACTGAGACACATTTGAACACGTTTCCCGATCACACGGTGGATCATACTCTGGGTTCCACATGCATGTTTTAGCTGAAGGAAGAATCCCTTAAACATGGAGAGTTGAGACCCATGGAATGGGTACCATGCAATATGACTTCAAAGGGTCTGCATTTGCTCACCAAACCTCACCAATCCTATCACTTCTACGTTTATGCCGCTGTACACACGCTTGATTCTCTTTCGGAGACATATAAATCCATAGGTTTTAATATTCTTACTAGTCAGGTATATTCTTAGGCGTTTAATATGGGGTGTTGAGTCCACTTCGTTGAGCAAGGAGTAGCTCTTGTCTATTACATATTTGGCTTATGGAACGGTATCTGTGCTAATTTCAATCTCTGGTTTTATGCCACACCCCAACTCACATTTCCCCTTAAGCAAGCATAAGTTGGTTTTCTACATTTGAGACCCTGTTCTGTTTTGTAATTCAGTTCCTGTGTAGCCAAGTTTACATTCCGTGTAGTAGTGATATCTTATGATGTTTCTTTTTCTGTGTAACTTATTTCACTTAGAATCATCGTATCTGAATCCACTCATTATGCTGCTACGGGCCTGATGACATAGATTTCATTGCTGAGTGATATTGCATTGTACGTAAGTACCACAACTTCTTTATCCATTTTTCGCTTTCTGTGATATTGAACTTGTACCGTAAATGAGGTTCTTGTAAACAGAGCTGGCCGAAAGTTTGGGGTGGCTGTGTCTTTTTGATTTTAATTTCCCTAAGCTATAGGACCATAAGTGTAAGTGCCGTAGGCTCTGTTGCTTTGTATTTTAGATGTTTCAGGAAACACCATACACTTCTCCAGAGTGGCTGCTGGCAATTTACATCCCGCCCATCAGCATAACAAGGCTCCCAGTTCTGCATGGCCTGTCTTGCCTTTCAGGATTTTACACTTTTTTCAGATGTGCCTTTTGACCGGGGGGCAGTGAGACTTCATTGTAGTGCAGATTTCCTTTGCAAGCTTGCTTGGTTGGCCAAAAAGGGCGTTTTTCCTCTTTTCCTATGCTTTACATGCAATTCCAGTCTACCTCCTGAAATCGGTTTCCTGCAATTCCGCCCCACTTTCAACTCCTCTTGGCAGCCTTCCTTCAATATATTTTTGGAAGGTAGCTGTCATTTATAATTCTGCAGGTTTGTGAATTACAGTGCCCCTGAGCTCCTTTCTTCAACTCGCTTTCTTGTGAGCTGGCCGCAACACCGCAGGATTGCTTCTGGCCCTAGTGTGGTTCCGGCATGACACGCTGAGCCTTTGGTAAATTCCTCTTCCTGGTGGGAAATGAGAGTTAAATTTGTCCTTCCGGACACCTCCACCTAGTCTCTCATTGGTTCTCCCTATTCCTGTTCATTTTCCACAGAAATTGCAAACTGGGCCAAACAGGAGGTTAAAGGCACTGACTCTCCAAGTGGGGAGAGTGTTAGTAAAGCGTCTGGAATGTTGCACCCGAATACCAGGGGACGAAAACTGAGACACTTTTGAACACGTTTCCCGATAACACGGTGGATCATACTCTGGGTCCACATGAATGTTTTAGCTGAAGGAAAAATTCCTTAAACCTGGAGAGTTAAGACCCATGGAATGGGTACCATGCAATAGGACTTCAAAGGGTCTGCATTTGCTCACCGAACCTCACCAATCCTATCACTGCTGCGTTTATGCTGCTGTACACACGCTTGATTCCCTTTCGGAGACATATAAATCCATAGGTTTTAAGATTCTTACTACTCAGTTATATACTTAGGCGTTTAATATGGGTTGTTGAGTTCACTTCGTTGAGCAAGGAGTATCTCTTGTCTATTACATATTTGGCTTATGGAACGGTATCTGTGCTAATTTCAATCTCTGGTTTTATGCAGCACCCCAACTCACCTTTCCCCTTAAGCAAGCATAAGTTGGTTTTCTACATTTGACACCCTGTTCTGTTTTGTAATTCAGTTCTTGTGTAGCCAAGTTTACATTCCTTGTAGTAGTGATATCTTATGATGTTTCTTTTTCTGTGTGACTTATTTCACTTAAAATCATCGTACCTGAATCCACTCATTATGCTTCTACGGGCCTGATGACATAGATTTCATTGCTGAGGGATATTGCATTGTACGTAAGTACCACAACTTCTTTATCCATTTTTCGCTTTCTGTGATATTGAACTTGTACCGTAAACGAGGTTCTTGTAAACAGAGCCGGCCCAAACGTTGGGGTGGCTGTGTCTTTTTGATTTTCATTTCCCTAAGCTATAGGACCATAAGTGGAAGTGCCCTAGGCTCTGTTGCTTTGTTTTTTGCATGTTTCAGGAAACACCATACACTTCTCCAGAGTGGCTGCTGGCAATTTACATCCCGCCCATCAGCATAACAAGGCTCCCAGTTCTCCATGGCCTGTCTTGCCTTTCAGGATTTTACACTTTTTTCAGATGGCCCTTTTGACCGCGGGGCAGTGAGACTTCATTGTAGTGCAGATTTCCTTTGCAAGCTTGCTTGGTTGGCCAAAAAGGGCGTATGCGTTTTTTCCTGCAGGAAAAAACGCATACGCCCTTTTTGGCCAAGTGCATCATTGTGGACGTTCTGCCTCTTTTCCTATGCTTTACATGCAATTCCAGTCTACCTCCTGAAATCGGTTTCCTGCAATTCCGCCCCGCTTTCAACTCCTCTTGGCAGCCTTCCTTCAATATATTTTTGGAAGGTAGCTGCCATTTATAATTCTGCAGGTTTGTGAATTACAGTGCCCCTGAGCTCCTTTCTTCAACTCTCTTTCTTGTGAGCTGGCCGCAACACCGCAGGATTGCTTCTGGCCCTAGTGTGGTTCCGGCATGACACGCTGAGCCTTTGGTTAATTCCTCTTCCTGGTGGGAAATGAGAGTTAAATTTGCCTTTTCGGACACCTCCACCTAGTCTCTCATTGGTTCTCCCTATTCCTGTTCATTTTCCACAGAAATTGCAAACTGGGCCAAACAGGAGGTTAAAGGCACTGACTCTCCAAGTGGGGAGAGTGTTAGTAAAGCATCTGGAATGTTGCACCCGAGTACCAGGGGACGAAAACTGAGACACATTTGAACACGTTTCCCGATAACACGGTGGATCATACTCTGGGTCCACATGAATGTTTTAGCTGAAGGAAAAATTCCTTAAACCTGGAGAGTTAAGACCCATGGAATGGGTACCATGCAATAGGACTTCAAAGGGTCTGCATTTGCTCACCGAACCTCACCAATCCTATCACTGCTGCGTTTATGCTGCTGTACACACGCTTGATTCCCTTTCGGAGACATATAAATCCATAGGTTTTAAGATTCTTACTACTCAGTTATATTCTTAGGCGTTTAATATGGGGTGTTGTGTCCACTTCGTTGAGCAAGGAGTAGCTCTTGTCTATTACATATTTGGCTTATGGAACGGTATCTGTGCTAATTTCAATCTCTGGTTTTATGCAGCACCCCAACTCACCTTTCCCCTTAAGCAAGCATAAGTTGGTTTTCTACATTTGACACACTGTTCTGTTTTGTAATTCAGTTCTTGTGTAGCCAAGTTTACATTCCTTGTAGTAGTGATATCTTATGATGTTTCTTTTTCTGTGTGACTTATTTCACTTAAAATCATCGTACCTGAATCCACTCATTATGCTTCTACGGGCCTGATGACATAGATTTCATTGCTGAGTGATATTGCATTGTACGTAAGTACCACAACTTCTTTATCCATTTTTCGCTTTCTGTGATATTGAACTTGTACCGTAAACGAGGTTCTTGTAAACAGAGCCGGCCCAAACTTTGGGGTGGCTGTGTCTTTTTGATTTTAATTTCCCTAAGCTATAGGACCATAAGTAGAAGTGCCCTAGGCTCTGTTGCTTTGTATTTTAGATGTTTCAGGAAACACCATACCCTTCTCCAGAGTGGCTGCTGGCAATTTACATCCCGCCCATCAGCATAACAAGGCTCCCAGTTCTCCATGGCCTGTCCTGTCTTTCTGGATTTTACACTTTTTTCAGATGGCCCTTTTGACCGCGGGGCAGTGAGACTTCATTGTAGTGCAGATTTCCTTTGCAAGCTTGCTTGGCTGGCCAAAAAGGGCGTATGCGTTTTTTCCTGAATATATTCAGGAAAAAACGCATATGCCCTTTTTGGCCAAGTGCATCATTGTGGACGTTCTGCCTCTTTTCCTATGCTTTACATGCAATTCCAGTCTACCTCCTGAAATCGGTTTCCTGCAATTCTGCCCCGCTTTCAAGTCCTCTTGGCAGCCTTACTTCAATATATTTTTGGAAGGTAGCTGTCATTTATAACTCTGCAGGTTTGTGAATTACAGTGCCCCTGAGCTCCTTTCTTCAACTCGCTTTCTTGTGAGCTGGCCGCAACACCGCAGGATTGCTTCAGGCCCTAGTTTGGTTCCGGCATCGCATGCTGAGCCTTTGGTTAATTCCTCTTCCTGGTGGGAAATGAGAGTTAAGTTTGTCCGTCCAACACCTCCAGCTAGTCTCTCATTGGTTCTCCCTCTTCCTGTTCATCTTACGCAGAAATTGCAAAGTGGGCCAAACAGGAGGTTAAAGGCACTGACTCTCCAAGTGGAGTGAGTGTTAGTAAAGCGTCTGGAATGTTGCACCCGAGTACCAGGGGACGAAAACTGAGACACATTTGAACACGTTTCCCGATCACACGGTGGATCATACTCTGTGTTCCACATGCATGTTTTAGCTGAAGGAAGAATCCCTTAAACCTGGAGAGTTGAGACCCATGGAATGGGTACCATGCAATATGACTTCAAAGAGTCTGCATTTGCTCACCGAACCTCACCAATCCTATCACTGCTGCGTTTATGACACTGTACACACGCTTGATTCTCTTTCGGAGACATATAAATCCATAGGTTTTAAGATTCTTACTAGTCAGGTATATTCTTAGGCGTTTAATATGGGGTGTTGAGTCCACTTCGTTGAGCAAGGAGTAGCTCTTGTCTATTACATATTTCACTTATGGAACGGTATCTGTGCTAATTTCAATCTCTGATTTTATGCCGCACCCCAACTCACCTTTCCCCTTAAGCAAGCAAAAGTTGGTTTTCTACATTTGAGACCCTCTTCTGTTTTGTAGTTTACTTCCTGTGTAGCCAAGTTTACATTCCGTGTAGTAGTGATATCTTATGATGTTTCTTTTTCTGTGTGACTTATTTCACTTAAAATCATCGTACCTGAATCCACTCATTATGCTGCTACGGGCCTGATGACATAGATTTCATTGCTGAGTGATATTGCATTGTACGTAAGTACCACAACTTCTTTATCCATTTTTCGCTTTCTGTGATATTGAACTTGTACCGTAAACGAGGTTCTTGTAAACAGAGCCGGCCCAAACTTTGGGGTGGCTGTGTCTTTTTGATTTTCATTTACCTAAGCTATAGGACCATAAGTGGAAGTGCCCTAGGCTCTGTTGCTTTGTTTTTTGGATGTTTCAGGAAACACCATACACTTCTCCAGAGTGGCTGTTGGCAATTTACATGCCGCCCATCAGCATAACAAGGCTCCCAGTTCTCCATGGCCTGTCCTGCCTTTCTGGATTTTACACTTTTTTCAGATGGCCCTTTTGACCGGGGGGCAGTGAGACTTCATTGTAGTGCAGATTTCCTTTGCAAGCTTGCTTGGTTGGCCAAAAAGGGCGTATGCGTTTTTTCCTGAATATATTCAGGAAAAAACGCATACGCCCTTTTTGAACAAGTGCATCATTGTGGACGTTCTGCCTCTTTTCCTATGCTTTACATGCAATTCCAGTCTACCTCCTGAAATCGGTTTCCTGCAGTTCTGCCCCACTTTCAAGTCCTCTTGGCAGGCTTCCTTCAATATATTTTTGGACGATAGCTGTCATTTATAACTCTGCAGGTTTGTGAATTACAGTGCCCCTGAGCTCCTTTCTTCAACTCGCTTTCTTGTGAGCTGGCCGCAACACCGCAGGATTGCTTCAGGCCCTAGTTTGGTTCCGGCATCGCATGCTGAGCCTTTGGTTAATTCCTCTTCCTGGTGGGAAATGAGAGTTAAATTTGCCCGTCCAGACACCTCCAGCTAGACTCTCATTGGTTCTCCCTATTCCTGTTCATTTTCCACAGAAATTGAAACTGGGCCAAACAGGAGGTTAAAGGCACTGACTCTCCAAGTGGGGAGAGTGTTAGTAAAGCGTCTGGAATTTTGCACCCGAGTACCAGGGGACGAAAACTGAGACACATTTGAACACGTTTCCCGATCACACGGTGGATCATACTCTGGGTTCCACATGCATGTTTTAGCTGAAGGAAGAATCCCTTAAATATGGAGAGTTGAAACCCATGGAATGGGTACCATGCAATATGACTTCAAAGGGTCTGCATTTGCTCACCGAACCTCACCAATCCTATCACTGCTGCGTTTATGCCGCTGTACACACGCTTGATTCTCTTTCGGAGACATATAAATCCATAGGTTTTAATATTCTTACTAGTCAGGTATATTCTTAGGCGTTTAATATGGGGTGTTGAGTCCACTTCGTTGAGGAAGGAGTAGCTCTTGTCTATTATATATTTGGCTTATGGAACGGTATCTGTGGTAATTTCAATCTCTGGTTTTATGCCGCACCCCAACTCACCTTTCCCCTTAAGCAAGCGTAAGTTGGTTTTCTACATTTGAGACCCTCTTCTGTTTTGTAATTCAGTTCCTGTGTAGCCAAGTTTACATTCCGTGTAGTAGTGATATCTTATGATGTTTCTTTTTCTGTGTGACTTATTTCACTTAGAATCATCGTACCTGAATCCACTCATTATGCTGCTACGGGCCTGATGACATAGATTTCATTGCTGAGTGATATTGCATTGTACGTAAGTACCACAACTTCTTTATCCATTTTTCGCTTTCTGTGATATTGAACTTGTACTGTAAACGAGGTTCTTGTAACCAGAGCCGGCCAAAACTTTGGGGTGGCTGTGTCTATTTGATTTTAATTTCCCTAAGCTATAGGACCATAAGTGGAAGTGCCCTAGGCTCAGTTGCTTTGTATTTTAGATGTTCCAGGAAACACCATACACTTCTCCAGAGTGGCTGTTGGCAATTTACATCCCGCCCATCAGCATAACAAGGCTCCCAGTTCTCCATGGCCTGTCCTGCCTTTCTGGATTTTATACATTTTTCAGATGGCCCTTTTGACCAGGGGGCAGTGAGACTTCATTGTAGTGCAGATTTCCTTTGCAAGCTATCTTGGTTGGCCAAAAAGGGCATATTCGTTTTTTCCTGAATATATTCAGGAAAAAACGCATATGCCCTTTTTGGCCAAGTGCATCATTGAGGACGTTCTGCCTCTTTTCCTATGCTTTACATGCAATTCCAGTCTACCTCCTGAAATCGGTTTCCTGCAATTCTGCCCCGCTTTCAAGTCCTCTTGGCAGCCTTCCTTCAATATATTTTTGGACGATAGCTGTCATTTATAACTCTGCAGGTTTGTAAATTACAGTGTCCCTGAGCTCCTTTCTTCAACTCGCTTTCTTGTGAGCTGGCCGCAACACCGCAGGATTGCTTCAGGCCCTAGTTTGGTTCCGGAATGGCATGCTGAGCCTTTGGTTAATTCCTCTTCCTGGTGGGAAATGAGAGTTAAATTTGCCTTTTCGGACACCTCCAGCTAGTGTCTCATTGTTTCTCCCTCTTCCTGTTCATTTTCCACAGAAATTGCAAACTGGGCCAAACAGGAGGTTAAAGGCACTGACTCTCCAAGTGGGGAGAGTGTTAGTAAAGCGTCTGGAATGTTGCACCCGAGTACCAGGGGACGAAAACTGAGACACATTTGAACACGTTTCCCGATCACACGGTGGATCATACTCTGCGTTCCACATGCATGTTTTAGCTGAAGGAAGAATCCCTTAAAAATGGAGAGTTGAAACCCATGGAATGGGTACCATGCAATATGACTTCAAAGGGTCTGCATTTGCTCACCGAACCTCACCAATCCTATCACTGCTGCGTTTATGCCGCTGTACACACGCTTGATTCTCTTTCGGAGACATATAAATCCATAGGTTTTAATATTCTTACTAGTCAGGTATATTCTTAGGCGTTTAATATGGGGTGTTGAGTCCACTTCGTTGAGGAAGGAGTAGCTCTTGTCTATTACATATTTGGCTTATGGAACGGTATCTGTGCTAATTTCAATCTCTGGTTTTATGCCGCACCCCAACTCACCTTTCCCCTTAAGCAAGCATAAGTTGGTTTTCTACATTTGAGACCCTCTTCTGTTTTGTAATTCAGTTCCTGTGTAGCCAAGTTTACATTCCGTGTAGTAGTGATATCTTATGATGTTTCTTTTTCTGTGTGACTTATTTCACTTAGAATCATCGTACCTGAATCCACTCATTATGCTGCTACGGGCCTGATGACATAGATTTCATTGCTGAGTGATATTGCATTGTACGTAAGTACCACAACTTCTTTATCCATTTTTCGCTTTCTGTGATATTGAACTTGTACCGTAAACGAGGTTCTTGTAAACAGAGCCGGCCGAAACTTTGGGGTGGCTGTGTCTTTTTGATTTTAATTTCCCTAAGCTATAGGACCATAAGTAGAAGTGCCCTAGGCTCTGTTGCTTTGTATTTTAGATGTTTCAGGAAACACCATACACTTCTCCAGAGTGGCTGCTGACAATTTACATCCCGCCCATCAGCATAACAAGGCTCCCAGTTCTCCATGGCCTGTCTTGTCTTTCTGGATTTTACACTTTTTTCAGATGGCCCTTTTGACCGCGGGGCAGTGAGACTTCATTGTAGTGCAGATTTCCTTTCCAAGCTTGCTTGGCTGGCCAAAAAGGGCGTATGCGTTTTTTCCTGAATATATTCAGGAAAAAACGCATACGCCCTTTATGGCCAAGTGCATCATTGTGGACGTTCTGCCTCTTTTCCTATGCTTTACATGCAATTCCAGTCTACCTCCTGAAATCGGTTTCCTGCAATTCTGCCCCGCTTTCAAGTCCTCTTGGCAGCCTTACTTCAATATATTTTTGGAAGGTAGCTGTCATTTATAACTCTGCAGGTTTGTGAATTACAGTGCCCCTGAGCTCCTTTCTTCAACTCGCTTTCTTGTGAGCTGGCCGCAACACCGCAGGATTGCTTCAGGCCCTAGTTTGGTTCCGGCATCGCATGCTGAGCCTTTGGTTAATTCCTCTTCCTGGTGGGAAATGAGAGTTAAATTTGGCCGTCCAGACACCTCCAGCTAGTCTCTCATTGGTTCTCCCTATTCCTGTTCATTTTCCACAGAAATTGCAAACTGGGCCAAACAAGAGGTTAAAGGCACTGACTCTCCAAGTGGGGAGAGTGTTAGTAAAGCGTCTGGAATGTTGCACCCGAGTACCAGGGGACGAAAACTGAGACACATTTGAACACGTTTCCCGATCACACGGTGGATCATACTCTGGGTTCCACATGCATGTTTTACCTGAAGGAAGAATCCCTTAAACATGGAGAGTTGAAACCCATGGAATGGGTACCATGCAATATGACTTCAAAGGGTTTGCATTTGCTCACCGAACCTCACCAATCCTATCACTGCTGCGTTTATGCCGCTGTACACACGCTTGATTCTCTTTCGGAGACATATAAATCCATAGGTTTTAATATTCTTACTAGTCAGGTATATTCTTAGGCGTTTAATATGGGGTGTTGAGTGCACTTCGTTGAGCAAGGAGTAGCTCTTGTCTATTACATATTTGGCTTATGGAACGGTATCTGTGCTAATTTCAATCTCTGATTTTATGCCGCACCCCAACTCACCTTTCCCCTTAAGCAAGCATAAGTTGGTTTTCTACATTTGAGACCCTCTTCTGTTTTGTAATTTAGTTCCTCTGTAGCCAAGTTTACATTCCGTGTAGTAGTGATATCTTATGATGTTTCTTTTTCTGTGTGACTTATTTCACTTAAAATCATCGTACCTGAATCCACTCATTATGCTGCTATGGGCCTGATGACATAGATTTTATTGCTGAGTGATATTGCATTGTACGTAAGTACCACAACTTCTTTATCCATTTTTCGCTTTCTGTGATATTGAACTTGTACCATAAACGAGGTTCTTGTAAACAGAGCCGGCCCAAACGTTGGGGTGGCTGTGTCTTTTTGATTTTCATTTCCCTAAGCTATAGGACCATAAGTGGAAGTGCCCTAGGCTCTGTTGCTTTGTTTTTTGGATGTTTCAGGAAACACCATACACTTCTCCAGAGTGGCTGTTGGCAATTTACATGCCGCCCATCAGCATAAAAAGGCTCCCAGTTCTCCATGGCCTGTCCTGCCTTTCTGGATTTTACACTTTTTTCAGATGTCACTTTTGACCGGGGGGCAGTGAGACTTCATTGTAGTGCAGATTTCCTTTGCAAGCTTGCTTGGTTGGCCAAAAAGGGCGTATGCGTTTTTTCCTGAATATATTCAGGAAAAAACGCATACGCCCTTTTTGGCCAAGTGCATCATTGTGGATGTTCTGCCTCTTTTCCTATGCTTTACATGCAATTCCAGTCTACCTCCTGAAATCGGTTTCCTGCAATTCTGCCCCGCTTTCAAGTCCTCTTGGCAGCCTTCCTTCAATATATTTTTGGACGATAGCTGTCATTTATAACTCTGCAGGTTTGTGAATTACAGTGCCCCTGAGCTCCTTTCTTCAACTCGCTTTCTTGTGAGCTGGCCGCAACACCGCAGGATTGCTTCAGGCCCTAGTTTGGTTCCGGCATCGCATGCTGAGCCTTTGGTTAATTCCTCTTCCTGGTGGGAAATGAGAGTTAAATTTGGCCGTCCAGACACCTCCAGCTAGTCTCTCATTGGTTCTCCCTATTCCTGTTCATTTTCCACAGAAATTGCAAACTGGGCCAAACAAGAGGTTAAAGGCACTGACTCTCCAAGTGGGGAGAGTGTTAGTAAAGCGTCTGGAATGTTGCACCCGAGTACCAGGGGACGAAAACTGAGACACATTTGAACACGTTTCCCGATCACACGGTGGATCATACTCTGGGTTCCACATGCATGTTTTACCTGAAGGAAGAATCCCTTAAACATGGAGAGTTGAAACCCATGGAATGGGTACCATGCAATATGACTTCAAAGGGTTTGCATTTGCTCACCGAACCTCACCAATCCTATCACTGCTGCGTTTATGCCGCTGTACACACGCTTGATTCTCTTTCGGAGACATATAAATCCATAGGTTTTAATATTCTTACTAGTCAGGTATATTCTTAGGCGTTTAATATGGGGTGTTGAGTGCACTTCGTTGAGCAAGGAGTAGCTCTTGTCTATTACATATTTGGCTTATGGAACGGTATCTGTGCTAATTTCAATCTCTGATTTTATGCCGCACCCCAACTCACCTTTCCCCTTAAGCAAGCATAAGTTGGTTTTCTACATTTGAGACCCTCTTCTGTTTTGTAATTTAGTTCCTCTGTAGCCAAGTTTACATTCCGTGTAGTAGTGATATCTTATGATGTTTCTTTTTCTGTGTGACTTATTTCACTTAAAATCATCGTACCTGAATCCACTCATTATGCTGCTATGGGCCTGATGACATAGATTTCATTGCTGAGTGATATTGCATTGTACGTAAGTACCACAACTTCTTTATCCATTTTTCGCTTTCTGTGATATTGAACTTGTACCATAAACGAGGTTCTTGTAAACAGAGCCGGCCCAAACGTTGGGGTGGCTGTGTCTTTTTGATTTTCATTTCCCTAAGCTATAGGACCATAAGTGGAAGTGCCCTAGGCTCTGTTGCTTTGTTTTTTGGATGTTTCAGGAAACACCATACACTTCTCCAGAGTGGCTGTTGGCAATTTACATGCCGCCCATCAGCATAAAAAGGCTCCCAGTTCTCCATGGCCTGTCCTGCCTTTCTGGATTTTACACTTTTTTCAGATGTCACTTTTGACCGGGGGGCAGTGAGACTTCATTGTAGTGCAGATTTCCTTTGCAAGCTTGCTTGGTTGGCCAAAAAGGGCGTATGCGTTTTTTCCTGAATATATTCAGGAAAAAACGCATACGCCCTTTTTGGCCAAGTGCATCATTGTGGATGTTCTGCCTCTTTTCCTATGCTTTACATGCAATTCCAGTCTACCTCCTGAAATCGGTTTCCTGCAATTCTGCCCCGCTTTCAAGTCCTCTTGGCAGCCTTCCTTCAATATATTTTTGGACGATAGCTGTCATTTATAACTCTGCAGGTTTGTGAATTACAGTGCCCCTGAGCTCCTTTCTTCAACTCGCTTTCTTGTGAGCTGGCCGCAACACCGCAGGATTGCTTCAGGCCCTAGTTTGGTTCCGGCATCGCATGCTGAGCCTTTGGTTAATTCCTCTTCCTGGTGGGAAATGAGAGTTAAATTTGTCCGTCCAGACACCTCCAGCTAGTCTCTCATTGGTTCTCCCTCTTCCTGTTCATCTTACGCAGAAATTGCAAACTGGGCCAAACAGGAGGTTAAAGGCACTGACTCTCCAAGTGGGGAGAGTGTTAGTAAAGCGTCTGGAATGTTGCACCCGAGTACCAGGGGACGAAAACTGAGACACATTTGAACACGTTTCCCGATCACACGGTGGATCATACTCTGGGTTCCACATGCATGTTTTAGCTGAAGGAAGAATCCCTTAAACATGGAGAGTTGAGACCCATGGAATGGGTACCATGCAATATGACTTCAAAGAGTCTGCATTTGCTCACCGAACCTCACCAATCCTATCACTGCTGCGTTTATGACACTGTACACACGCTTGATTCTCTTTCAGAGACATATAAATCCATAGGTTTTAAGATTCTTACTAGTCAGGTATATTCTTAGGCGTTTAATGTGGGGTGTTGAGTCCACTTCGTTGAGCAAGGAGTAGCTCTTGTCTATTACATATTTGGCTTATGGAACGGTATCTGTGCTAATTTCAATCTCTGATTTTATGCCGCACCCCAACTCACCTTTCCCCTTAAGCAAGCATAAGTTGGTTTTCTACATTTGAGACCCTCTTCTGTTTTGTAATTTAGTTCCTGTGTAGCCAAGATTACATTCCGTGTAGTAATGATATCTTATGATGTTTCTTTTTCTGTGTGACTTATTTCACTTAGAATCATCGTATCTGAATCCACTCATTATGCTGCTACGGGCCTGATGACATAGATTTCATTGCTGAGTGATATTGCATTGTACGTAAGTACCACAACTTCTTTATCCATTTTTCGCTTTCTGTGATATTGAACTTGTACCGTAAACGAGGTTCTTGTAAACAGAGCCGGCCCAAACTTTGGGGTGGCTGTGTCTTTTTGATTTTCATTTCCCTAAGCTATAGGACCATAAGTGGAAGTGCCCTAGGCTCTGTTGCTTTGTTTTTTGGATGTTTCAGGAAACACCATACACTTCTCCAGAGTGGCTGTTGGCAATTTACATCCCGCCCATCAGCATAACAAGGCTCCCAGTTCTCCATGGCCTGTCCTGCCTTTCTGGATTTTACTTTTTTCAGATGGCCCTTTTGACCGGGGGGCAGTGTGACTTCATTGTAGTGCAGATTTCCTTTGCAAGCTTGCTTGGTTGGCCAAAAAGGGCGTATGCGTTTTTTCCTGAATATATTCAGGAAAAAACGCATACGCCCTTTTTGGCCAAGTGCATCATTGTGGACGTTCTGCCTCTTTTCCTATGCTTTACATGCAATTCCAGTCTACCTCCTGAAATCGGTTTCCTGCAATTCTGCCCCACTTTCAAGTCCTCTTGGCAGGCTTCCTTCAATATATTTTTGGACGATAGCTGTCATTTATAACTCTGCAGGTTTGTGAATTACAGTGCCCCTGAGCTCCTTTCTTCAACTCGCTTTCTTGTGAGCTGGCCGCAACACCGCAGGATTGCTTCAGGCCCTAATTTGGTTCCGGCATCGCATGCTGAGCCTTTGGTTAATTCCTCTTCCTGGTGGGAAATGAGAGTTAAATTTGCCCGTCCAGACACCTCCAGCTAGTCTCTCATTGGTTCTCCCTATTCCTGTTCATTTTCCACAGAAATTGCAAACTGGGCCAAACAGGAGGTTAAAGGCACTGACTCTCCAAGTGGGGAGAGTGTTAGTAAAGCGTCTGGAATGTTGCACCCGAGTACCAGGGGACGAAAACTGAGACACATTTGAACACGTTTCCCGATCACACGGTGGATCATACTCTGGGTTCCACATGCATGTTTTAGCTGAAGGAAGAATCCCTTAAACATGCAGAGTTGAAACCCATGGAATGGGTACCATGCAATATGACTTCAAAGGGTCTGCATTTGCTCACCGAACCTCACCAATCCTATCACTGCTGCGTTTATGCCGCTGTACACACGCTTGATTCTCTTTCGGAGACATATAAATCCATAGGTTTTAATATTCTTACTAGTCAGGTATATTCTTAGGCGTTTAACATGGGATGTTGAGTCCACTTCGTTGAGGAAGGAGTAGCTCTTGTCTATTACATATTTGGCTTATGGAACGGTATCAGTGCTAATTTCAATTTCTGGTTTTATGCCGCACCCCAACTCACCTTTCCCCTTAAGCAAGCATAAGTTGGTTTTCTACATTTGAGACCCTCTTCTGTTTTGTAATTCAGTTCCTGTGTAGCCAAGTTTACATTCCGTGTAGTAGTGATATCTTATGATGTTTCTTTTTCTGTGTGACTTATTTCACTTAGAATCATCGTACCTGAATCCACTCATTATGCTGCTACGGGCCTGATGACATAGATTTCATTGCTGAGTGATATTGCATTGTACGTAAGTACCACAACTTCTTTATCCATTTTTCGCTTTCTGTGATATTGAACTTGTACCGTAAACGAGGTTATTGTAAACAGAGCCGGCCGAAACTTTGGGGTGGCTGTGTCTTTTTGATTTTAATTTCCCTAAGCTATAGGACCATAAGTAGAAGTGCCCTAGGCTCTGTTGCTTTGTATTTTAGATGTTTCAGGAAACACCATACACTTCTCCAGAGTGGCTGCTGGCAATTTACATCCCGCCCATCAGCATAACAAGGCTCCCAGTTCTCCATGGCCTGTCTTGTCTTTCTGGATTTTACAATTTTTTCAGATGGCCCTTTTGACTGCGGGGCAGTGAGACTTCATTGTAGTGCAGATTTCCTTTCCAAGCTTGCTTGGCTGGCCAAAAACGGCGTATGCGTTTTTTCCTGAATATATTCGGGAAAAAACGCATACGCCCTTTTTGGCCAAGTGCATCATTGTGGACGTTCTGCCTCTTTTCCTATGCTTTACATGCAATTCCAGTCTACCTCCTGAAATCGGTTTCCTGCAATTCTGCCCCGCTTTCAAGTCCTCTTGGCAGCCTTACTTCAATATATTTTTGGAAGGTAGCTGTCATTTATAACTCTGCAGGTTTGTGAATTACAGTGCCCCTGAGCTCCTTTCTTCAACTCGCTTTCTTGTGAGCTGGCCGCAACACCGCAGGATTGCTTCAGGCCCTAGTTTGGTTCCGGCATCGCATGCTGAGCCTTTGGTTAATTCCTCTTCCTGGTGGGAAATGAGAGTTAAATTTGCCCGTCCAGACACCTCCAGCTAGTCTCTCATTGCTTCTCCCTCTTCCTGTTCATCTTACGCAGAAATTGCAAACGGGGCCAAACAGGAGGTTAAAGGCACTGACTCTCCAAGTAGGGAGAGTGTTAGTAAAGCATCTGGAATGTTGCACCCGAGTACCAGGGGACGAAAACTGAGACACATTTGAACACGTTTCCCGATCACACGGTGGATCATACTCTGGGTTCCACATGCATGTTTTAGCTGAAGGAAGAATCCCTTAAACCTGGAGAGTTGAGACCCATGGAATGGGTACCATGCAATATGACTTCAAAGAGTCTGCATTTGCTCACCGAACCTCACCAATACTATCACTACTGCGTTTATGACACTGTACACACGCTTGATTCTCTTTCGGAGACATATAAATCAATAGGTTTTAAGATTCTTACTAGTCAGGTATATTCTTAGGCGTTTAATATGGGGTGTTGAGTGCACTTCGTTGAGCAAGGAGTAGCTCTTGTCTATTACATATTTGGCTTATGGAACAGTATCTGTGCTAATTTCAATCTCTGATTTTATGCCGCACCCCAACTCACCTTTCCCCTTAAGCAAGCATAAGTTGGTTTTCTACATTTGAGACCCTCTTCTGTTTTGTAATTTAGTTCCTCTGTAGCCAAGTTTACATTCCGTGTAGTAGTGATATCTTATGATGTTTCTTTTTCTGTGTGACTTATTTCACTTAAAATCATCGTACCTGAATCCACTCATTATGCTGCTATGGGCCTGATGACATAGATTTCATTGCTGAGTGATATTGCATTGTACGTAAGTACCACAACTTCTTTATCCATTTTTCACTTTCTGTGATATTGAACTTGTACCGTAAACGAGGTTCTTGTAAACAGAGCCGGCCCAAACTTTGGGGTGGCTGTGTCTTTTTGATTTTCATTTCCCTAAGCTATAGGACCATAAGTGGAAGTGCCCTAGTCTCTGTTGCTTTGTATTTTAGATGTTTCAGGAAACACCATACACTTCTCCAGAGTGGCTGTTGGCAATTTACATCCCGCCCATCAGCATAACAAGGCTCCCAGTTCTCCATGGCCTGTCCTGCCTTTCTGGATTTTACACTTTTTTCAGATGTCCCTTTTGCCCGGGGGGCAGTGAGACTTCATTGTAGTGCAGATTTCCTTTGCAAGCTTGCTTGGTTGGCCAAAAAGGGCGTATGCGTTTTTTCCTGAATATATTCAGGAAAAAACGCATACGCCCTTTTTGGCCAAGTGCATCATTGTGGACGTTCTGCCTCTTTTCCTATGCTTTACATGCAATTCCAGTCTACCTCCTGAAATCGGTTTCCTGCAATTCTGCCCCGCATTCAAGTCCTCTTGGCAGCCTTCCTTCAATATATTTTTGGACGATAGCTGTCATTTATAACTCTGCATGTTTGTGAATTACAGTGCCCCTGAGCTCCTTTCTTCAACTCGCTTTCTTGTGAGCTGGCCGCAACACCGCAGGATTGCTTCAGGCCCTAGTTTGGTTCCGGCATCGCATGCTGAGCCTTTGGTTAATTCCTCTTCCTGGTGGGAAATGAGAGTTAAATTTGTCCGTCCAGACACCTCCAGCTAGTCTCTCATTGGTTCTCCCTCTTCCTGTTCATCTTACGCAGAAATTGCAAACTGGGCCAAACAGGAGGTTAAAGGCACTGACTCTCCAAGTGGGGAGAGTGTTAGTAAAGCGTCTGGAATGTTGCACCCGAGTACCAGGGGACGAAAACTGAGACACATTTGAACACGTTTCCCGATCACACGGTGGATCATACTCTGGGTTCCACATGCATGTTTTAGCTGAAGGAAGAATCCCTTAAACCTGGAGAGTTGAGACCCATGGAATGGGTACCATGCAATATGACTTCAAAGAGTCTGCATTTGCTCACCGAACCTCACCAATCCTATCACTGCTGCGTTTATTCCCCTGTACACACGCTTGATTCTCTTTTAGAGACATATAAATCCATAGGTTTTAAGATTCTTACTAGTCAGGTATATTCTTAGGCGTTTAATATGGGGTGTTGAGTCCACTTCGTTGAGCAAGGAGTAGCTCTTGTCTATTACATATTTGGCTTATGGAACGGTATCTGTGCTAATTTCAATCTCTGATTTTATGCCGCACCCCAACTCACCTTTCCCCTTAAGCAAGCATAAGTTGGTTTTCTACATTTGAGACCCTCTTCTGTTTTGTAATTTAGTTCCTGTGTAGCCAAGTTTACATTCCGTGTAGTAGTGATATCTTATGATGTTTCTTTTTCTGTGTGACTTATTTCACTTAAAATCATCGTACCTGAATCCACTCATTATGCTGCTACGGGCCTGATGACATAGATTTCATTGCTGAGTGATATTGCATTGTACGTAAGTACCACAACTTCTTTATCCATTTTTCGCTTTCTGTGATATTGAACTTGTACCGTAAACGAGGTTCTTGTAAACAGAGCCGGCCCAAACATTCGGGTGGCTGTGTCTTTTTGATTTTCATTTCCCTAAGATATAGGACCATAAGTGGAAGTGCCCTAGGCTCAGGTGCTTTGTATTTTAGATGTTTCAGGAAACACCATACACTTCTCCAGAGTGGCTGTTGGCAATTTACATCCCGCCCATCAGCATAACAAGGCTCCCAGTTCTCCATGGCCTGTCCTGCCTTTCTGGATTTTACACATTTTTCAGATGGCCCTTTTGACCAGGGGGCAGTGAGACTTCATTGTAGTGCAGATTTCCTTTGCAAGCTAGCTTGGTTGGCCAAAAAGGGCATATTCGTTTTTTCCTGAATATATTCAGGAAAAAACGCATATGCACTTTTTGGCCAAGTGCATCATTGAGAACGTTCTGTCTCTTTTCCTATGCTTTACATGCAATTCCAGTCTACCTCCTGAAATCGGTTTCCTGCATTTCTGCCCCGCTTTCAAGTCCTCTTGGCAGCCTTCCTTCAATATATTTTTGGACGATAGCTGTCATTTATAACTCTGCAGGTTTGTGAATTACAGTGTCCCTGAGCTCCTTTCTTCAACTCGCTTTCTTGTGAGCTGGCCGCAACACCGCAGGATTGCTTCAGGCCCTAGTTTGGTTCCGGCATCGCATGCTGAGCCTTTGGTTAATTCCTCTTCCTGGTGGGAAATGAGAGTTAAATTTGCCCGTCCAGACACCTCCAGCTAGTCTCTCATTGATTCTCCCTATTCCTGTTCATTTTCCACAGAAATTGCAAACTGGGCCAAACAGGAGGTTAAAGGCACTGACTCTCCAAGTGGGGAGAGTGTTAGTAAAGCGTCTGGAATGTTGCACCCGAGTACCAGGGGACGAAAACTGAGACACATTTGAACACGTTTCCCGATCACACGGTGGATCATACTCTGGGTTCCACATGCATGTTTTAGCTGAAGGAAGAATCCCTTAAACATGGAGAGTTGAAACCCATGGAATGGGTACCATGCAATATGACTTCAAAGGGTTTGCATTTGCTCACCGAACCTCACCAATCCTATCACTGCTGCGTTTATGCCACTGTACACACGCTTGATTCTCTTTCGGAGACATATAAATCCATAGGTTTTAATATTCTTACTAGTCAGGTATATTCTTAGGCGTTTAATATGGGGTGTTGAGTGCACTTCGTTGAGCAAGGAGTAGCTCTTGTCTATTACATATTTGGCTTATGGAACGGTATCTGTGCTAATTTCAATCTCTGATTTTATGCCGCACCCCAACTCACCTTTCCCCTTAAGCAAGCATAAGTTGGTTTTCTACATTTGAGACCCTCTTCTGTTTTGTAATTTAGTTCCTCTGTAGCCAAGTTTACATTCCGTGTAGTAGTGATATCTTATGATGTTTCTTTTTCTGTGTGACTTATTTCACTTAAAATCATCGTACCTGAATCCACTCATTATGCTGCTATGGGCCTGATGACATAGATTTCATTGCTGAGTGATATTGCATTGTACGTAAGTACCACAACTTCTTTATCCATTTTTCACTTTCTGTGATATTGAACTTGTACCATAAACGAGGTTCTTGTAAACAGAGCCGGCCCAAACGTTGGGGTGGCTGTGTCTTTTTGATTTTCATTTCCCTAAGCTATAGGACCATAAGTGGAAGTGCCCTAGGCTCTGTTGCTTTGTTTTTTGGATGTTTCAGGAAACACCATACACTTCTCCAGAGTGGCTGTTGGCAATTTACATGCCGCCCATCAGCATAAAAAGGCTCCCAGTTCTCCATGGCCTGTCCTGCCTTTCTGGATTTTACACTTTTTTCAGATGTCACTTTTGACCGGGGGGCAGTGAGACTTCATTGTAGTGCAGATTTCCTTTGCAAGCTTGCTTGGTTGGCCAAAAACGGCGTATGCGTTTTTTCCTGAATATATTCAGGAAAAAACGCATACGCCCTTTTTGGCCAAGTGCATCATTGTGGACGTTCTGCCTCTTTTCCTATGCTTTACATGCAATTCCAGTCTACCTCCTGAAATCGGTTTCCTGCAATTCTGCCCCGCTTTCAAGTCCTCTTGGCAGCCTTCCTTCAATATATTTTTGGACGATAGCTGTCATTTATAACTCTGCAGGTTTGTGAATTACAGTGCCCCTGAGCTCCTTTCTTCAACTCGCTTTCTTGTGAGCTGGCCGCAACACCGCAGGATTGCTTCAGGCCCTAGTTTGGTTCCGGCATCACATGCTGAGCCTTTGGTTAATTCCTCTTCCTGGTGGGAAATGAGAGTTAAATTTGTCCGTCCAGACACCTCCAGCTAGTCTCTCATTGGTTCTCCCTCTTCCTGTTCATCTTACGCAGAAATTGCAAACTGGGCCAAACAGGAGGTTAAAGGCACTGACTCTCCAAGTGGGGAGAGTGTTAGTAAAGCGTCTGGAATGTTGCACCCGAGTACCAGGGGACGAAAACTGAGACACATTTGAACACGTTTCCCGATCACACGGTGGATCATACTCTGGGTTCCACATGCATGTTTTAGCTGAAGGAAGAATCCCTTAAACCTGGAGAGTTGAGACCCATGGAATAGGTACCATGCACTATGACTTCAAAGAGTCTGCATTTGCTCACCGAACCTCACCAATCCATCACTGTTGCGTTTATGACACTGTACACACGCTTGATTCTCTTTCAGAGACATATAAATCCATAGGTTTTAAGATTCTTACTAGTCAGGTATATTCTTAGGCGTTTAATATGGGGTGTTGAGTCCACTTCGTTGAGCAAGGAGTAGCTCTTGTCTATTACATATTTGGCTTATGGAACGGTATCTGTGCTAATTTCAATCTCTGGTTTTATGCCGCACCCCAACTCACCTTTCCCCTTAAGCAAGCATAAGTTGGTTTTCTACATTTGAGACCCTCTTCTGTTTTGTAATTTAGTTCCTCTGTAGCCAAGTTTACATTCCGTGTAGTAGTGATATCTTATGATGTTTCTTTTTCTGTGTGACTTATTTCACTTAGAATCATCGTACCTGAATCCACTCATTACGCTGCTACGGGCCTGATGACATAGATTTCATTGCTGAGTGATATTGCATTGTACGTGAGTACCACAACTTCTTTACCCATTTTTCTCTTTCTGTGATATTGAACTTGTACCGTAAACGAGGTTCTTGTAAACAGAGCCGTCCCAAACTTTGGAGTGGCTGTGTCTTTTTGATTTTAATTTCCCTAAGCTATAGGACCATAAGTGGAAGTGCCCTAAGCTCTTTTGTTTTGTTGTTTGGATGTTTCAGGAAACACCATACACTTCTCCAGAGTGGCTGCTGGCAATTTACATCCCGCCCATCAGCATAACAAGGCTCCCAGTTCTCCATGGCCTGTCCTGCCTTTCTGGATTTTACACTTTTTTCAGATGGCCCTTTTGACCGGGGGACAGTGAGACTTCATTGTAGTGCAGATTTCCTTTGCAAGCTTGCTTGGTTGGCCAAAGAGGGCGTATGCGTTTTTTCCTGAATATATTCAGGAAAAAACGCATACGCCCTTTTTGGCCAAGTGCATCATTGTGGACGTTCTGCCTCTTTTCCTATGCTTTACATGCAATTCCAGTCTACCTCCTGAAATCGGTTTCCTGCAATTCTGTCCCGCTTTCAACTCCTCTTGGCAGCCTTACTTCAATATATTTTTGGAAGATAGCTGTCATTTATAACTCTGCAGGTTTGTGAATTACAGTGGCCCTGAGCTCCTTTCTTCAACTCGCTTTCTTTTGAGCTGGCCGCAACACCGCAGGATTGCTTCTGGCCCTAGTTTGGTTCCGGAATGGCATGCTGAGCCTTTGGTTAATTCCTCTTCCTGGTGACAAATGAGAGTTAAATTTGCCCTTCCGGACACCTCCACCTAGTCTCTCATTGGTTCT
Organism: Leucopleurus acutus; assembly: GCF_964270905.1. Taxonomy (NCBI): domain Eukaryota; kingdom Metazoa; phylum Chordata; class Mammalia; order Artiodactyla; family Delphinidae; genus Leucopleurus; species Leucopleurus acutus. The sequence continues at coordinate 210,225 of NW_028138990.1, forward strand.
CCCTATTCCTGTTCATTTTCCACAGAAATTGCAAACTGGGCCAAACAGGAGGTTAAAGGCACTGACTCTCCAAGTGGGGAGAGTGTTAGTAAAGCGTCTGGAATGTTGCACCCGAGTACCAGGGGATGAAAACTGAGACACATTTGAACACGTTTCCCGATAACACGGTAGATCATAATCTGGGTCCACATGAATGTTTTAGCTGAAGGAAGAATTCCTTAAACCTGGAGAGTTGAGACCTATGGAATGGGTACCATGCAATAGGACTTCAAAGGGTCTGCATTTGCTCACCGAACCTCACCAATCCTATCACTGCTGCGTTTATGCTGCTTTACACACGCTTGATTCCCTTTCGGAGACATATAAATCCATAGGTTTTAAGATTCTTACTACTCAGGTATATTCTTAGGCGTTTAATATGGGTTGTTGAGTCCACTTCGTTGAGCAAGGAGTAGCTCTTGTCTATTACATATTTGGCTTATGGAACGGTATCTGTGCTAATTTCAATCTCTGGTTTTATGCAGCACCCCAACTCACCTTTCCCCTTAAGCAAGCATAAGTTGGTTTTCTACATTTGACACCCTGTACTGTTTTGTAATTCAGTTCTTGTGTAGCCAAGTTTACATTCCGTGTAGTAGTGATATCTTATGATGTTTCTTTTTCTGTGTGACTTATTTCACTTAAAATCATCGTACCTGAATCCACTCATTATGCTGCTACGGGCCTGATGACATAGATTTCATTGCTGAGTGATATTGCATTGTACGTAAGTACCACAACTTCTTTATCCATTTTTCGCTTTCTGTGATATTGAATTTGTACCGTAAACGAGGTTCTTGTAAACAGAGCCGGCCCAAACTTTGGGGTGGCTGTGTCTTTTTGATTTTAATTTCCCTAAGCTATAGGACCATAAGTGGAAGTGCCCTAGGCTCTGTTGCTTTGTTTTTTGGATGTTTCAGGAAACACCATACACTTCTCCAGAGTGGCTGTTGGTAATTTACATGCCGCCCATCAGCATAACAAGGCTCCCAGTTCTCCATGGCCTGTCCTGCCTTTCTGGATTTTACACTTTTTTCAGATGTCACTTTTGACCGGGGGGCAGTGAGACTTCATTGTAGTGCAGATTTCCTTTGCAAGCTTGCTTGGTTGGCCAAAAAGTGCGTAGGCGTTTTTTCCTGAATATATTCAGGAAAAAACGCCTATGCCCTTTTTGGTCAAGTGCATCATTGTGGACGTTCTGCCTCTTTTCCTATGCTTTACATGCAATTCCAGTCTACCTCCTGAAATCGGTTTCCTGCAATTCTGCCCCGCTTTCAAGTCCTCTTGGCAGGCTTCCTTCAATATATTTTTGGACGATAGCTGTCATTTATAACTCTGCAGGTTTGTGAATTACAGTGCCCCTGAGCTCCTTTCTTCAACTCGCTTTCTTGTGAGCTGGCCGCAACACCGCAGGATTGCTTCAGGCCCTAGTTTGGTTCCGGCATCACATGCTGAGCCTTTGGTTAATTCCTCTTCCTGGTGGGAAATGAGAGTTAAATTTGTCCGTCCAGACACCTCCAGCTAGTGTCTCATTGTTTCTCCCTCTTCCTGTTCATCTTACGCAGAAATTGCAAACGGGGCCAAAAAGGAGGTTAAAGGCACTGACTCTCCAAGTGGGGAGAGTGTTAGTAAAGCGTCTGGAATGTTGCACCCGAGTACCAGGGGACGAAAACTGAGACACATTTGAACACGTTTCCCGATCACACGGTGGATCATACTCTGGGTTCCACATGTATGTTTTAGCTGAAGGAAGAATCCCTTAAACCTGGAGAGTTGAGACCCATGGAATGGGTACCATGCAATAGGACTTCAAAGAGTCTGCATTTGCTCACCGAACCTCACCAATCCTATCACTGCTGCGTTTATGCTGCTGTACACACGCTTGATTCCCTTTCGGAGACATATAAATCCATAGGTTTTAAGATTCTAACTACTCAGGTATATTCTTAGGCGTTTAATATGGGTTGTTGAGTCCACTTCGTTGAGCAAGGAGTAGCTCTTGTGTATTACATATTTGGCTTATGGAACGGTATCTGTGCTAAGTTCAATCTCTGGTTTTATGCAGCACCCCAACTCACCTTTCCCCTTAAGCAAGCATAAGTTGGTTTTCTACATTTGACACCCTGTTCTGTTTTGTAATTCAGTTCTTGTGTAGCCAAGTTTACATTCCGTGTAGTAGTGATATCTTATGATGTTTCTTTTTCTGTGTGACTTATTTCACTTAGAATCATCGTACCTGAATCCACTCATTATGCTGCTACGGGCCTGATGACATAGATCTCATTGCTGAGTGATATTGCATTGTACGTAAGTACCACAACTTCTTTATCCATTTTTCGCTTTCTGCAATTTTGAACCTGTACCGTAAACGAGGTTCTTGTAAACAGAGCCGTCCCAAACTTTGGGGTGGCTGTGTCTTTTTGATTTTAATTTCCCTAAGCTATAGGACCATAAGTGGAAGTGCCCTAGGCTCTGTTGCTGTGTTTTTTGGATGTTTCAGGAAACACCATACACTTCTCCAGAGTGGCTGCTGGCAATTTACATCCCGCCCATCAGCATAACAAGGCTCCCAGTTCTCCATGGCCTGTCCTGCCTTTCTGGATTTTACACTTTTTTCAGATGGCCCTTTTGACCTGGGAGGCAGTGAGACTTCATTGTAGTGCAGATTTCTTTGTAAGCTTGCTTGGTTGGCCAAAAAGGGCGTATGCGTTTTTTCCTGAATATATTCAGGAAAAAAAGTATACGCCCTTTTTGGCCAAGTGCATCATTGTGGACGTTCTGCCTCTTTTCCTATGCTTTACATGCAATTCCAGTCTACCTCCTGAAATCGGTTTCCTGCAATTCTGCCCCGCTTTCAACTCCTCTTGGCAGCCTTACTTCAATATATTTTTGGAAGATAGCTGTCATTTATAACTCTGCAGGTTTGTGAATTAGAGTGCCCCTGAACTCCTTTCTTCAACTCGCTTTCTTGTGAGCTGGCCGCAACACCGCAGGATTGCTTCTGGCCCTAGTGTGGTTCCGGCATGGCACACTGATCCTTTGGTTAATTCCTCTTCCTCTTGGGAAATGAGAGTTAAATTTGCCCTTCCGGACACCTCCACCTAGTCTCTCATTGGTTCTCCCTATTCCTGTTCATTTTCCACAGAAATTGCAAACTGGGCCAAACAGGAGGTTAAAGGCACTGACTCTCCAAGTGGGGAGAGTGTTAATAAAGCGTCTGGAATGTTGCACCCGAGTACCAGGGGACGAAAACTGAGACACATTTGAACATGTTTCCCGATCACACGGTGGATCATACAATGGTTTCCACATGCATGTTTTAGCTGAAGGAAGAATCCCTTAAACATGGAGAGTTGAGACCCATGGAATGGGTACCATGCAATAGGACTTCAAAGGGTCTGCATTTGCTCACCGAACCTCATCAATCCTATCACTGCTGCGTTTATGCCGCTGTACACACGCTTGATTCTCTTTCGGAGACATATAAATCCATAGGTTTTAAGATTCTTACTAGTCAGGTATATTCTTAGGCGTTTAATATGGGGTGTTGAGTCCACTTCGTTGAGCAAGGAGTAGCTCTTGTCTATTACATATTTGGCTTATGGAACGGTATCTGTGCTAATTTCAATCTCTGGTTTTATGCAGCACCCCAACTCACCTTTCCCCTTAAGCAAGCATAAGTTGGTTTTCTACATTTGACACCCTGTTCTGTTTTGTAATTCAGTTCCTGTGTAGCCAAGTTTACATTCCGTGTAGTAGTGATATCTTATGATGTTTCTTTTTCTGTGTGACTTATTTCACTTAGAATCATCGTATCTGAATCCACTCATTATGCTGCTACGGGCCTGATGACATAGATTTCATTGCTGAGTGATATTGCATTGTACGTAAGTACCACAACTTCTTTATCCATTTTTCGCTTTCTGTGATATTGAACTTGTACCGTAAACGAGGTTCTTGTAAACAGAGCTGGCCGAAACTTTGGGGTGGCTGTGTCTTTTTGATTTTCATTTCCCTAAGCTATAGGACCATAAGTGGAAGTGCCCTAGGCTCTGTTGGTTTGTTTTTTGGATGTTTCAGGAACCACCATACACTTCTCCAGAGTGGCTGTTGGCAATTTACATCCCGCCCATCAGCATAACAAGGCTCCCAGTTCTCCATGGCCTGTCCTGCCTTTCTGGATTTTACACTTTTTTCAGATGTCACTTTTGACCGGGGGGCAGTGAGACTTCATTGTAGTGCAGATTTCCTTTGCAAGCTTGCTTGGTTGGCCAAAAAGGGCGTATGCGTTTTTTCCTGAATATATTCAGGAAAAAACGCCTATGCCCTTTTTGGCCAAGTGCATCATTGTGGACGTTCTGCCTCTTTTCCTATGCTTTACATGCAATTCCAGTCTACCTCCTGAAATCGGTTTCCTGCAATTCTGCCCCGCTTTCAAGTCCTCTTGGCAGGCTTCCTTCAATATATTTTTGGACGATAGCTGTCATTTATAACTCTGCAGGTTTGTGAATTACAGTGCCCCTGAGCTCCTTTCTTCAACTCGCTTTCTTGTGAGCTGGCCGCAACACCGCAGGATTGCTTCAGGCCCTAGTTTGGTTCCGGCATCGCATGCTGAGCCTTTGGTTAATTCCTCTTCCTGGTGGGAAATGAGAGTTAAGTTTGTCCGTCCAGACACCTCCAGCTAGTCTCTCATTGGTTCTCCCTCTTCCTGTTCATCTTACGCAGAAATTGCAAACTGGGCCAAACAGGAGGTTAAAGGCACTGACTCTCCAAGTGGAGAGAGTGTTAGTAAAGCGTCTGGAATATTGCACCCGAGTACCAGGGGACGAAAACTGAGACACATTTGAACAAGTTTCCCGATCACACGGTGGATCATACTCTGGGTTCCACATGCATGTTTTAGCTGAAGGAAGAATCCCTTAAACCTGGAGAGTTGAGACCCATGGAATGGGTACCATGCAATATGACTTCAAAGAGTCTGCATTTGCTCACCGAACCTCACCAATCCTATCACTGCTGCGTTTATGACACTGTACACACGCTTGATTCTCTTTCGGAGACATATAAATCCATAGGTTTTAAGATTCTTACTAGTCAGGTATATTCTTAGGCGTTTAATATGGGGTGTTGAGTCCACTTCGTTCAGCAAGGAGTAGCTCTTGTCTATTACATATTTGGCTTATGGAACGGTATCTGTGCTAATTTCAATCTCTGATTTTATGCCGCACCCCAACTCACCTTTCCCCTTAAGCAAGCAAAAGTTGGTTTTCTACATTTGAGACCCTCTTCTGTTTTGTAATTTAGTTCCTCTGTAGCCAAGTTTACATTCCGTGTAGTAGTGATATCTTATGATGTTTCTTTTTCTGTGTGACTTATTTCACTTAGAATCATCGTACCTGAATCCACTCATTACGCTGCTACGGGCCTGATGACATAGATTTCATTGCTGAGTGATATTGCATTGTACGTGACTACCACAACTTCTTTACCCATTTTTCTCTTTCTGTGATATTGAACTTGTACCGTAAACGAGGTTCTTGTAAACAGAGCCGTCCCAAACTTTGGAGTGGCTGTGTCTTTTTGATTTTAATTTCCCTAAGCTATAGGACCATAAGTGGAAGTGCCCTAAGCTCTTTTGTTTTGTTGTTTGGATGTTTCAGGAAACACCATACACTTCTCCAGAGTGGCTGCTGGCAATTTACATCCCGCCCATCAGCATAACAAGGCTCCCAGTTCTCCATGGCCTGTCCTGCCTTTCTGGATTTTACACTTTTTTCAGATGGCCCTTTTGACCGGGGGACAGTGAGACTTCATTGTAGTGCAGATTTCCTTTGCAAGCTTGCTTGGTTGGCCAAAAAGGGCGTATGCGTTTTTTCCTGAATATATTCAGGAAAAAACGCATACGCCCTTTTTGGCCAAGTGCATCATTGTGGACGTTCTGCCTCTTTTCCTATGCTTTACATGCAATTCCAGTCTACCTCCTGAAATCGGTTTCCTGCAATTCTGTCCCGCTTTCAACTCCTCTTGGCAGCCTTACTTCAATATATTTTTGGAAGATAGCTGTCATTTATAACTCTGCAGGTTTGTGAATTACAGTGGCCCTGAGCTCCTTTCTTCAACTCGCTTTCTTTTGAGCTGGCCGCAACACCGCAGGATTGCTTCTGGCCCTAGTTTGGTTCCGGAATGGCATGCTGAGCCTTTGGTTAATTCCTCTTCCTGGTGACAAATGAGAGTTAAATTTGCCCTTCCGGACACCTCCACCTAGTCTCTCATTGGTTCTCCCTATTCCTGTTCATTTTCCACAGAAATTGCAAACTGGGCCAAACAGGAGGTTAAAGGCACTGACTCTCCAAGTGGGGAGAGTGTTAGTAAAGCGTCTGGAATGTTGCACCCGAGTACCAGGGGATGAAAACTGAGACACATTTGAACACGTTTCCCGATAACACGGTAGATCATAATCTGGGTCCACATGAATGTTTTAGCTGAAGGAAGAATTCCTTAAACCTGGAGAGTTGAGACCTATGGAATGGGTACCATGCAATAGGACTTCAAAGGGTCTGCATTTGCTCACCGAACCTCACCAATCCTATCACTGCTGCGTTTATGCTGCTTTACACACGCTTGATTCCCTTTCGGAGACATATAAATCCATAGGTTTTAAGATTCTTACTACTCAGGTATATTCTTAGGCGTTTAATATGGGTTGTTGAGTCCACTTCGTTGAGCAAGGAGTAGCTCTTGTCTATTACATATTTGGCTTATGGAACGGTATCTGTGCTAATTTCAATCTCTGGTTTTATGCAGCACCCCAACTCACCTTTCCCCTTAAGCAAGCATAAGTTGGTTTTCTACATTTGACACCCTGTACTGTTTTGTAATTCAGTTCTTGTGTAGCCAAGTTTACATTCCGTGTAGTAGTGATATCTTATGATGTTTCTTTTTCTGTGTGACTTATTTCACTTAAAATCATCGTACCTGAATCCACTCATTATGCTGCTACGGGCCTGATGACATAGATTTCATTGCTGAGTGATATTGCATTGTACGTAAGTACCACAACTTCTTTATCCATTTTTCGCTTTCTGTGATATTGAATTTGTACCGTAAACGAGGTTCTTGTAAACAGAGCCGGCCCAAACTTTGGGGTGGCTGTGTCTTTTTGATTTTCATTTCCCTAAGCTATAGGACCATAAGTGGAAGTGCCCTAGGCTCTGTTGCTTTGTTTTTTGGATGTTTCAGGAAACACCATACACTTCTCCAGAGTGGCTGTTGGTAATTTACATGCCGCCCATCAGCATAACAAGGCTCCCAGTTCTCCATGGCCTGTCCTGCCTTTCTGGATTTTACACTTTTTTCAGATGTCACTTTTGACCGGGGGGCAGTGAGACTTCATTGTAGTGCAGATTTCCTTTGCAAGCTTGCTTGGTTGGCCAAAAAGTGCGTAGGCGTTTTTTCCTGAATATATTCAGGAAAAAACGCCTATGCCCTTTTTGGTCAAGTGCATCATTGTGGACGTTCTGCCTCTTTTCCTATGCTTTACATGCAATTCCAGTCTACCTCCTGAAATCGGTTTCCTGCAATTCTGCCCCGCTTTCAAGTCCTCTTGGCAGGCTTCCTTCAATATATTTTTGGACGATAGCTGTCATTTATAACTCTGCAGGTTTGTGAATTACAGTGCCCCTGAGCTCCTTTCTTCAACTCGCTTTCTTGTGAGCTGGCCGCAACACCGCAGGATTGCTTCAGGCCCTAGTTTGGTTCCGGCATCACATGCTGAGCCTTTGGTTAATTCCTCTTCCTGGTGGGAAATGAGAGTTAAATTTGTCCGTCCAGACACCTCCAGCTAGTGTCTCATTGTTTCTCCCTCTTCCTGTTCATCTTACGCAGAAATTGCAAACGGGGCCATAAAGGAGGTTAAAGGCACTGACTCTCCAAGTGGGGAGAGTGTTAGTAAAGCGTCTGGAATGTTGCACCCGAGTACCAGGGGACGAAAACTGAGACACATTTGAACACGTTTCCCGATCACACGGTGGATCATACTCTGGGTTCCACATGTATGTTTTAGCTGAAGGAAGAATCCCTTAAACCTGGAGAGTTGAGACCCATGGAATGGGTACCATGCAATAGGACTTCAAAGAGTCTGCATTTGCTCACCGAACCTCACCAATCCTATCACTGCTGCGTTTATGCTGCTGTACACACGCTTGATTCCCTTTCGGAGACATATAAATCCATAGGTTTTAAGATTCTAACTACACAGGTATATTCTTAGGCGTTTAATATGGGTTGTTGAGTCCACTTCGTTGAGCAAGGAGTAGCTCTTGTGTATTACATATTTGGCTTATGGAACGGTATCTGTGCTAAGTTCAATCTCTGGTTTTATGCAGCACCCCAACTCACCTTTCCCCTTAAGCAAGCATAAGTTGGTTTTCTACATTTGACACCCTGTTCTGTTTTGTAATTCAGTTCTTGTGTAGCCAAGTTTACATTCCGTGTAGTAGTGATATCTTATGATGTTTCTTTTTCTGTGTGACTTATTTCACTTAGAATCATCGTACCTGAATCCACTCATTATGCTGCTACGGGCCTGATGACATAGATCTCATTGCTGAGTGATATTGCATTGTACGTAAGTACCACAACTTCTTTATCCATTTTTCGCTTTCTGCAATTTTGAACCTGTACCGTAAACGAGGTTCTTGTAAACAGAGCCGTCCCAAACTTTGGGGTGGCTGTGTCTTTTTGATTTTAATTTCCCTAAGCTATAGGACCATAAGTGGAATTGCCCTAGGCTCTGTTGCTGTGTTTTTTGGATGTTTCAGGAAACACCATACACTTCTCCAGAGTGGCTGCTGGCAATTTACATCCCGCCCATCAGCATAACAAGGCTCCCAGTTCTCCATGGCCTGTCCTGCCTTTCTGGATTTTACACTTTTTTCAGATGGCCCTTTTGACCTGGGAGGCAGTGAGACTTCATTGTAGTGCAGATTTCTTTGTAAGCTTGCTTGGTTGGCCAAAAAGGGCGTATGCGTTTTTTCCTGAATATATTCAGGAAAAAACGTATACGCCCTTTTTGGCCAAGTGCATCATTGTGGACGTTCTGCCTCTTTTCCTATGCTTTACATGCAATTCTAGTCTACCTCCTGAAATCGGTTTCCTGCAATTCTGCCCCGCTTTCAACTCCTCTTGGCAGCCTTACTTCAATATATTTTTGGAAGATAGCTGTCATTTATAACTCTGCAGGTTTGTGAATTACAGTGGCCCTGAGCTCCTTTCTTCAACTCGCTTTCTTGTGAGCTGGCCGCAACACCGCAGGATTGCTTCTGGCCCTAGTGTGGTTCCGGCATGGCACACTGATCCTTTGGTTAATTCCTCTTCCTCTTGGGAAATGAGAGTTAAATTTGCCCTTCCGGACACCTCCACCTAGTCTCTCATTGGTTCTCCCTATTCCTGTTCATTTTCCACAGAAATTGCAAACTGGGCCAAACAGGAGGTTAAAGGCACTGACTCTCCAAGTGGGGAGAGTGTTAATAAAGCGTCTGGAATGTTGCACCCGAGTACCAGGGGACGAAAACTGAGACACATTTGAACATGTTTCCCGATCACACGGTGGATCATACAATGGGTTCCACATGCATGTTTTAGCTGATGGAAGAATCCCTTAAACATGGAGAGTTGAGACCCATGGAATGGGTACCATGCAATAGGACTTCAAAGGGTCTGCATTTGCTCACCGAACCTCACCAATCCTATCACTGCTGCGTTTATGCTGCTGTACACACGCTTGATTCCCTTTCGGAGACATATAAATCCATAGGTTTTAAGATTCTTACTACGCAGGTATATTCTTAGGCGTTTAATATGGGTTGTTGAGTCCACTTCGTTGAGCAAGGAGTAGCTCTTGTCTATTACATATTTGGCTTATGGAACGGTATCTGTGCTAATTTCAATCTCTGGTTTTATGCAGCACCCCAATTCACCTTTCCCCTTAAGCAAGCGTAAGTTGGTTTTCTACATTTGACACCCTGTTCTGTTTTGTAATTCAGTTCTTGTGTAGCCAAGTTTACATTCCGTGTAGTAGTGATATCTTATGATGTTTCTTTTTCTGTGTGACTTATTTCACTTAAAATCATCGTACCTGAATCCACTCATTATGCTGCTACGGGCCTGATGACATAGATTTCATTGCTGAGTGATATTGCATTGTACGTAAGTACCACAACTTCTTTATCCATTTTTCGCTTTCTGTGATATTGAACTTGTACCGTAAACGAGGTTCTTGTAAACAGAGCCGGCCCAAACTTTGGGGTGGCTGTGTCTTTTTGATTTTAATTTCCCTAAGCTATAGGACCATAAGTGGAAGTGCCCTAGGCTCTGTTGCTTTGTTTTTTGGATGTTTCAGGAAACACCATACACTTCTCCAGAGTGGCTGTTGGCAATTTACATGCCGCCCATCAGCATAACAAGGCTCCCAGTTCTCCATGGCCTGTCCTGCCTTTCTGGATTTTACACTTTTTTCAGTTGTCACTTTTGACCGGGGGGCAGTGAGACTTCATTGTAGTGCAGATTTCCTTTGCAAGCTTGCTTGGTTGGCCAAAAAGGGCGTATGCGTTTTTTCCTGAATATATTCAGGAAAAAACGCCTACGCCCTTTTTGGCCAAGTGCATCATTGTGGACGTTCTGCCTCTTTTCCTATGCTTTACATGCAATTCCAGTCTACCTCCTGAAATCGGTTTCCTGCAATTCTGCCCCACTTTCAAGTCCTCTTGGCAGGCTTCCTTCAATATATTTTTGGACGATAGCTGTCATTTATAACTCTGCAGGTTTGTGAATTACAGTGCCCCTGAGCTCCTTTCTTCAACTCGCTTTCTTGTGAGCTGGCCGCAACACCGCAGGATTGCTTCAGGCCCTAGTTTGGTTCCGGCATCGCATGCTGAGCCTTTGGTTAATTCCTCTTCCTGGTGGGAAATGAGAGTTAAATTTGTCCGTCCAGACACCTCCAGCTAGTGTCTCATTGGATCTCCCTCTTCCTGTTCATCTTACGCAGAAATTGCAAACGGGGCCAAAAAGGAGGTTAAAGGCACTGACTCACTAAGTGGGGAGAGTGTTAGTAAGGCGTCTGGATTGTTGCACCCGAGTACCAGGGGACGAAAACTGAGACACATTTGAACACGTTTTCCGATCACTCGGTGGATCATATTCTGGGTTCCACATGCATGTTTTAACTGAAGGAAGAATTCCTTAAACATGGAGAGTTGAGACCCATGGAATGGGTACCATGCAATATGACTTCAAAGGGTTTGCATTTGCTCACCGAACCTCACCAATCCTATCACTGCTGCGTTTATGCCGCTGTACACATGCTTGATTCTCTTTCGGAGACCTATAAATCCATAGGTTTTAAGATTCTTACTAGTCAGGTATATTCTTAGGCGTTTAATATGGGGTGTTGAGTCCAATTCGTTGAGCAAGGAGTAGCTCTTGTCTATTACATATTTGGCTTATGGAACGGTATCTGTGCTAATTTCAATCTGTGGTTTTATGCAGCACCCCAACTCACCTTTCCCCTTAAGCAAGCATGAGTTGGTTTTCTACATTTGACACACTGTTCTGTTTTTTAATTCAGTTCTTGTGTAGCCAAGTTTACATTCCGTGTAGTAGTTATATTTTATGATGTTTCTTTTTCTGTGTGACTTATTTCACTTAGAATCATCGTACCTGAATCCACTCATTATGCTGCTACGGGCCTGATGACATAGATTTCGTTGCTGAGTGATATTGCATTGTACGTAAGTACCACAACTTGTTTATCCATTTTTTGCTTTCTGTGATATTGAACTTGTACGGTAAACGAGGTTCTTGTAAACAGAGCCGTCCCAAACTTTGGGGTGGCTGTGTCTTTTTGATTTTAATTTCCCTAAGCTATAGGACCATAAGTGGAAGTGCCCTAGGCTCTGTTGGTTTGTTTTTTGGATGTTTCAGGAAACACCATACACTTCTCCAGAGTGGCTGCTGGCAATTTACATCCCGCCCATCAGCATAACAAGGCTCCCAGTTCTCCATGGCCTGTCCTGCCTTTCTGGATTTTACACTTTTTTCAGATGGCCCTTTTGACCGGGGAGCAGTGAGACTTCATTGTAGTGCAGATTTCCTTTTCAAGCTTGCTTGGTTGGCCAAAAAGGGCGTATGCGTTTTTTCCTGAATATATTCAGGAAAAAACGCATACGCCCTTTTTGGCCAAGTGCATCATTGTGGACGTTCTGCCTCTTTTCCTATGCTTTACATGCAATTCCAGTCTACCTCCTGAAATCGGTTTCCTGCAATTCTGCCCCGCTTTCAACTCCTCTTGGCAGCCTTACTTCAATATATTTTTGGAAGATAGCTGTCATTTATAACTCTGCAGGTTTGTGAATTACAGTGGCCCTGAGCTCCTTTCTTCAACTCGCTTTCTTGTGAGCTGGCCGCAACACTGCAGCATTTCTTCAGGCCCTAGTTTGGTTCCGGAATGGCATGCTGAGCCTTTGGTTAATTCCTCTTCCTGGTGAGAAATGAGAGTTAAATTTGCCCTTCCGGACACCTCCACCTAGTCTCTCATTGGTTCTCCCTATTCCTGTTCATTTTCCACAGAAATTGCAAACTGGGCCAAACAGGAGGTTAAAGGCACTGACTCTCCAAGTGGGGAGAGTGTTAGTAAAGCGTCTGGAATGTTGCACCCGAGTACCAGGGGAAGAAAACTGAGACACATTTGAACACGTTTCCCGATAACACGGTGGATCATAATCTGGGTCCACATGAATGTTTTAGCTGAAGGAAGAATTCCTTAAACCTGGAGAGTTGAGACCCATGGAATGGGTACCATGCAATAGGACTTCAAAGGGTCTGCATTTGGTCACCGAACCTCACCAATCCTATCACTGCTGCGTTTATGCTGCTGTACACACGCTTGATTCCCTTTCGGAGACATATAAATCCATAGGTTTTAAGATTCTTACTACGCAGGTATATTTTTAGGCGTTTAATATGGGTTGTTGAGTCCACTTCGTTGAGCAAGGAGTAGCTCTTGTCTATTACATATTTGGCTTATGGAACGGTATCTGTGCTAATTTCAATCTCTGGTTTTATGCAGCACCCCAATTCACCTTTCCCCTTAAGCAAGCGTAAGTTGGTTTTCTACATTTGACACCCTGTTCTGTTTTGTAATTCAGTTCTTGTGTAGCCAAGTTTACATTCCGTGTAGTAGTGATATCTTATGATGTTTCTTTTTCTGTGTGACTTATTTCACTTAAAATCATCGTACCTGAATCCACTCATTATGCTGCTACGGGCCTGATGACATAGATTTCATTGCTGAGTGATATTGCATTGTACGTAAGTACCACAACTTCTTTATCCATTTTTCGCTTTCTGTGATATTGAACTTGTACCGTAAACGAGGTTCTTGTAAACAGAGCCGGCCCAAACTTTGGGGTGGCTGTGTCTTTTTGATTTTAATTTCCCTAAGCTATAGGACCATAAGTGGAAGTGCCCTAGGCTCTGTTGCTTTGTTTTTTGGATGTTTCAGGAAACACCATACACTTCTCCAGAGTGGCTGTTGGCAATTTACATGCCGCCCATCAGCATAACAAGGCTCCCAGTTCTCCATGGCCTGTCCTGCCTTTCTGGATTTTACACTTTTTTCAGTTGTCACTTTTGACCGGGGGGCAGTGAGACTTCATTGTAGTGCAGATTTCCTTTGCAAGCTTGCTTGGTTGGCCAAAAAGGGCGTATGCGTTTTTTCCTGAATATATTCAGGAAAAAACGCCTACGCCCTTTTTGGCCAAGTGCATCATTGTGGACGTTCTGCCTCTTTTCCTATGCTTTACATGCAATTCCAGTCTACCTCCTGAAATCGGTTTCCTGCAATTCTGCCCCGCTTTCAAGTCCTCTTGGCAGGCTTCCTTCAATATATTTTTGGACGATAGCTGTCATTTATAACTCTGCAGGTTTGTGAATTACAGTGCCCCTGAGCTCCTTTCTTCAACTCGCTTTCTTGTGAGCTGGCCGCAACACCGCAGGATTGCTTCAGGCCCTAGTTTGGTTCCGGCATCGCATGCTGAGCCTTTGGTTAATTCCTCTTCCTGGTGGGAAATGAGAGTTAAATTTGTCCGTCCAGACACCTCCAGCTAGTGTCTCATTGGTTCTCCCTCTTCCTGTTCATCTTACGCAGAAATTGCAAACGGGGCCAAAAAGGAGGTTAAAGGCACTGACTCTCCAAGTTGGGAGAGTGTTAGTAAAGCGTCTGGAATGTTGCACCCGAGTACCAGGGGACGAAAACTGAGACACATTTGAACACGTTTCCCGATCACACGGTGGATCATACTCTGGGTTCCACATGTATGTTTTAGCTGAAGGAAGAATCCCTTAAACCTGGAGAGTTGAGACCCATGGAATGGGTACCATGCAATATGACTTCAAAGAGTCTGCATTTGCTCACCGAACCTCACAAATCCTATCACTGCTGCGTTTATGCCGCTGTACACACTCTTGATTCTCTTTCGGAGACATATAAATCCATAGGTTTTAAGATTCTTACTAGTCAGGTATATACTTAGGCGTTTAATATGGGGTGTTGAGTCCACTTCGTTGAGCAAGGAGTAGCTCTTGTCTGTTATATATTTGGCTTATGGAACGGTATCTGTGCTAATTTCAAACTCTGGTTTTATGCCGCACCCCAACTCACCTTTCCCCTTAAGCAAGCCTGAGTTGGTTTTCTACATTTGACACCCTGTTCTGTTTTGTAATTCAGTTCTTGTGTAGCCAAGTTTACATTCCGTGTAGTAGTGATATCTTATGATGTTTCTTTTTCTGTGTGACTTATTACACTTAGAATCATCGTACCTGAATCCACTCATTACGCTGCTACGGGCCTGATGACATAGATTTCATTGCTGAGTGATATTGCATTGTACGTGAGTACCACAACTTCTTTATCCATTTTTCTCTTTCTGTGATATTCAACTTGTACCGTAAACGAGGTTCTTGTAAACAGAGCCGTCCCAAACTTTGGGGTCGCTGTGTCTTTTTGATTTTAATTTCCCTAAGCTATAGGACCATAAGTGGAAGTGCCCTAGGCTCTGTTGGTTTGTAGTTTGGATGTTTCAGGAAACACCATACACTTCTCCAGAGTGGCTGCTGGCAATTTACATCCCGCCCATCAGCATAACAAGGCTCCCAGTTCTCCATGGCCTGTCCTGCCTTTCTGGATTTTACACTTTTTTCAGATGTCACTTTTGACTGGGGGGCAGTGAGACTTCATTGTAGTGCAGATTTCCTTTGCAAGCTTGCTTGGTTGGCAAAAAAGGGCATATGCGTTTTTTCCTGAATATATTCAGGAAAAAACGCCTATGCCCTTTTTGGCCAAGTGCATCATTGTGGACGTTCTGCCTCTTTTCCTATGCTTTACATGCAATTCCAGTCTACCTCCTGAAATCGGTTTCCTGCAATTCTGCCCCGCTTTCAAGTCCTCTTGGCAGGCTTCCTTCAATATATTTTTGGACGATAGCTGTCATTTATAACTCTGCAGGTTTGTGAATTACAGTGCCCCTGAGCTCCTTTCTTCAACTCGCTTTCTTGTGAGCTGGCCGCAACACCGCAGGATTGCTTTAGGCCCTAGTTTGGTTCCGGCACGGCATGCTGAGCCTTTGGTTAATTTCTCTTCCTGGTGAGAAATGAGAGTTAAATTTGCCCTTCCGGACACCTCCACCTAGTCTCTCATTGGATCTCCCTATTCCTGTTCATTTTCCACAGAAATTGCAAACTGGGCCAAACAGGAGGTTAAAGGCACTGACTCTCCAAGTGGGGAGAGTGTTAGTAAAGCGTCTGGAATGTTACACCCGAGTACCAGGGGACGAATACTGAGACACATTTGAACACGTTTCCCGATAACACGGTGGATCATACTCTGGGTCCACTTCAATGTTTTAGCTGAAGGAAGAATTCCTTAAACCTGGAGAGTTGAGACCCATGGAATGGGTACCATGCAATAGGACTTCAAAGGGTCTGCATTTGCTCACCGAACCTCACCAATCCTATCACTGCTGCGTTTATGCCGCTGTACACACGCTTGATTCCCTTTCGGAGACATATAAATCCATAGGTTTTAAGATTCTTACTACTCAGGTATATTCTTAGGCGTTTAATATGGGTTGTTGAGTCCACTTCGTTGAGCAAGGAGTAGCTCTTGTCTATTACATATTTGGCTTATGGAACGGTATCTGTGCTAATTTCAATCTCTGGTTTTATGCAGCACCCCAACTCACCTTTCCCCTTAAGCAAGCATAAGTTGGTTTTCTACATTTGACACCATATTCTGATTTGTAATTCAGTTCTTGTGTAGCCAAGTTTACATTCCGTGTAGTAGTGATATCTTATGATGTTTCTTTTTCTGTGTGACTTATTTCACTTAGAATCATCGTACCTGAATCCACTCATTATGCTGCTACGGGCCTGATGACATAGATCTCATTGCTGAGTGATATTGCATTGTACGTAAGTAACACAACTTCTTTATCCATTTTTTGCTTTCTCTGATATTGAACTTGTACGGTAAACGAGGTTCTTGTAAACAGAGCCGTCCCAAACTTTGGGGTGGCTGTGTCTTTTTGATTTTAATTTCCCTAAGCTATAGGACCATAAGTGGAAGTGCCCTAGGCTCTGTTGCTGTGTTTTTTGGATGTTTCAGGAAACACCATACACTTCTCCAGAGTGGCTGCTGGCAATTTACATCCCGCCCATCAGCATAACAAGGCTCCCAGTTCTCCATGGCCTGTCCTGCCTTTCTGGATTTTACACTTTTTTCAGATATCCCTTTTGACCGGGGGGCAGTGAGACTTCTTTGTAGTGCAGATTTCCTTTGCAAGCTTGCTTGGTTGGCCAAAAAGGGCGTATGCGTTTTTTCCTGAATATATTCAGGAAAAAATGCATACGCCCTTTTTGGCCAAGTGCATCATTGTGGACGTTCTGCCTCTTTTCCTATGCTTTACATGCAATTCCAGTCTACCTCCTGAAATCGGTTTCCTGCAATTCCGCCCCGCTTTCAACTCCTCTTGGCAGCCTTACTTCAATATATTTTTGGAAGATAGCTGTCATTTATAACTATGCAGGTTTGTGAATTACAGTGCCCCTGAGCTCCTTTCTTCAACTCGCTTTCTTGTGAGCTGGCCGCAACACCGCAGGATTGCTTCTGGCCCTAGTGTGGTTCCAGCATGGCACACTGATCCTTTGGTTAATTCGTCTTCCTGGTGGGAAATGAGAGTTAAATTTGCCCTTCCGGACACCTCCACCTAGTCTCTCATTGGTTCTCCCTATTCCTGTTCATTTTCCACAGAAATTGCAAACTGGGCCAAACAGGAGGTTAAAGGCACTGACTCTCCAAGTGGGGAGAGTGTTAGTAAAGCGTCTGGAATGTTGCACCCGAGTACCAGGAGACGAAAACTGAGACACATTTGAACATGTTTCCCGATCACACAGTGGATCATACTCTGGGTTCCACATGCATGTTTTAGCTGAAGGAAGAATCCCTTAAACATGGAGAGTTGAGACCCATGGAATGGGTACCATGCAATAGGACTTCAAAGGGTCTGCATTTGCTCACCGAACCTCACCAATCCTATCACTGCTGCGTTTATGCCGCTGTACACACGCTTGATTCTCTTTCGGAGACATATAAATCCATAGGTTTTAAGATTCTTACTAGTCATGTATATTCTTAGGCGTTTAATATGGGGTGTTGAGTACACTTCGTTGAGCAAGGAGTAGCTCTTGTCTATTACATATTTGGCTTATGGAACGGTATCTGTGCTAATTTCAATCTCTGGTTTTATGCCGCACCCCAACTCACCTTTCCCCTTAAGCAAGCATAAGTTGGTTTTCTACATTTGACACCCTGTTCTGTTTTGTAATTCAGTTCCTGTGTAGCCAAGTTTACATTCCGTGTAGTAGTGATATCTTATGATGTTTCTTTTTCTGTGTGACTTATTTCACTTAGAATCATCGTATCTGCATCCACTCATTATGCTGCTACGGGCCTGATGACATAGATTTCATTGCTGAGTGATATTGCATTGTACGTAAGTACCACAACTTCTTTATCCATTTTTCGCTTTCTGTGATATTGAACTTGTACCGTAAACGAGGTTCTTGTAAACAGAGCCGGCCGAAACTTTGGGGTGGCTGTGTCTTTTTGATTTTCATTTCCCTAAGCTATAGGACCATAAGTGGAAGTGCCCTAGGCTCTGTTGCTTTGTATTTTAGATGTTTCAGGAAACACCATACACTTCTCTAGAGTGGCTGTTGGCAATTTACATCCCGCCCATCAGCATAACAAGGCTCCCAGTTCTCCATGGCCTGTCCTGCCTTTCTGGATTTTACACTTTTTTCAGATGTCACTTTTGACTGGGGGGCAGTGAGACTTCATTGTAGTGCAGATTTCCTTTGCAAGCTTGCTTGGTTGGCCAAAAAGGGCGTATGCGTTTTTTCCTGAATATATTCAGGAAAAAACGCCTATGCCCTTTTTGGCCAAGTGCATCATTGTGGACGTTCTGCCTCTTTTCCTATGCTTTACATGCAATTCCAGTCTACCTCCTGAAATCGGTTTCCTGCAATTCTGCCCCGCTTTCAAGTCCTCTTGGCAGCCTTCCTTCAATATATTTTTGGACGATAGCTGTCATTTATAACTCTGCAGGTTTGTGAATTACAGTGCCCCTGAGCTCCTTTCTTCAACTCGCTTTCTTGGGAGCTGGCCGCAACACCGCAGGATTGCTTCAGGCCCTAGTTTGGTTCCGGCATCACATGCTGAGCCTTTGGTTAAGTCCTCTTCCTGGTGGGAAATGAGAGTTAAATTTGTCCGTCCAGACACCTCCAGCTAGTGTCTCATTGGTTCTCCCTCTTCCTGTTCATCTTACGCAGAAATTGCAAACGGGGCCAAAAAGGAGGTTAAAGGCACTGACTCTCCAAGTGGGGAGAGTGTTAGTAAAGCGTCTGGAATGTTGCACCCGAGTACCACGGGACGAAAACTGAGACACATTTGAACACGTTTCCCGATCACACGGTGGATCATACTCTGGGTTCCACATGTATGTTTTAGCTGAAGGAAGAATCCCTTAAACCTGGAGAGTTGAGACCCATGGAATGGGTACCATGCAATATGACTTCAAAGAGTCTGCATTTGCTCACCGAACCTCACCAATCCTATCACTGCTGCGTTTATGCCGCTGTACACACGCTTGATTCTCTTTCGGAGACATATAAATCCATAGGTTTTTAGATTCTTACTAGTCAGGTATATTCTTAGGCGTTTAATATGGGGTGTTGAGTCCACTTCGTTGAGCAAGGAGTAGCTCTTGTCTATTACATATTTGGCTTATGGAACGGTATCTGTGCTAATTTCAATCTCTGGTTTTATGCAGCACCCCAACTCACCTTTCCCCTTAAGCAAGCATGAGTTGGTTTTCTACATTTGACACCCTGTTCTGTTTTGTAATTCAGTTCTTGTGTAGCCAAGTTTACATTCCGTGTAGTAGTGATATCTTATGATGTTTCTTTTTCTGTGTGACTTATTTCACTTAGAATCATCGTACCTGAATCGACTCATTACGCTGCTACGGGCCTGATGACATAGATTTCATTGCTGAGTGATATTGCATTGTACGTGAGTACCACAACTTCTTTATCCATTTTTCTCTTTCTGTGATATTGAACTTGAACCGTAAACGAGGTTCTTGTAAACAGAGCCGTCCCAAACTTTGGGGTGGCTGTGTCTTTTTGATTTTAATTTCCCTAAGCTATAGGACCATAAGTGGAAGTGCGCTAGGCTCTGTTGATTTGTTGTTTGGATGTTTCAGGAAACACCATACACTTCTCCAGAGTGGCTGCTGGCAATTTACATCCCGCCCATCAGCATAACAAGGCTCCCAGTTCTCCATGGCCTGTCCTGCCTTTCTGGATTTTACACTTTTTTCAGATGGCCCTTTTGACCGGGGGGCAGTGAGACTTCATTGTAGTGCAGATTTCCTTTGCAAGCTTGCTTGGTTGGCCAAAAAGGGCGTATGCGTTTTTTCCTGAATATATTCAGGAAAACACGCATACGCCCTTTTTGGCCAAGTGCATCATTGTGGACGTTCTGCCTCTTTTTCTATGCTTTACATGCAATTCCAGTCTACCTCCTGAAATCGGTTTCCTGCAATTCTGCCCCGCTTTCAAGTCCTCTTGGCAGCCTTCCTTCAATATATTTTTGGAAGATAGCTGTCATTTATAACTCTGCAGGTTTGTGAATTACAGTGCCCCTGAGCTCCTTTCTTCAACTCGCTTTCTTGTGAGCTGGCCGCAACACCGCAGGATTGCTTCAGGCCCTAGTTTGGTTCCGGCATCGCATGCTGAGCCTTTGGTTAATTCCTCTTCCTGGTGGGAAATGAGAGTTAAATTTGTCCGTCCAGACACCTCCAGCTAGTCTCTCATTGGTTCTCCCACTTTCTGTTTATCTTACGCAGAAATTGCAAACTGGGCCAAACAGGAGGTTAAAGGCACTGACTCTCCAAGTGGGGAGAGTGTTAGTAAAGCGTCTGGAATGTTGCACCAGAGTACCGGGGGCCGAAAACTGAGACACATTTGAACACGTTTCCCGATCACACGGTGGATCATACTCTGGGTTCCACATGCATGTTTTAGCTGAAGGAAGAATCCCTTAAACCTGGAGAGTTGAGACCCATGGAATGGGTACCATGCAATATGACTTCAAAGAGTCTGCATTTGCTCACCGAACCTCACCAATCCTATCACTGCTGCGTTTATGACACTGTACACACGCTTGATTCTCTTTCGGAGACATATAAATCCATAGGTTTTAAGATTCTTACTAGTCAGGTATATTCTTAGGCGTTTAATATGGGGTGTTGAGTCCACTTCGTTGAGCAAGGAGTAGCTCTTGTCTATTACATATTTGGCTTATGGAACGGTATCTGTGCTAATTTCAATCTCTGGTTTTATGCCGCACCCCAACTCACCTTTCCCCTTAAGCAAGCATAAGTTGGTTTTCTGCATTTGAGACCCTCTTCTGTTTTGTAATTTAGTTCCTGTGTAGCCAAGTTTACATTCCGTGTAGTAGTTATATCTTATGATGTTTCTTTTTCTGTGTGACTTATTTCACTTAAAATCATCGTACCTGAATCCACTCATTATGCTGCTACGGGCCTGATGACATAGATTTCATTGCTGAGTGATATTGCATTGTACGTAAGTACCACAACTTCTTTATCCATTTTTCGCTTTCTGTGATATTGAACTTGTACCGTAAACGAGGTTCTTGTAAACAGAGCCGGCCCAAACTTTGGGGTGGCTGTGTCTTTTTGATTTTCATTTCCTTAAGCTATAAGACCATAAGTGGAAGTGCCCTAGGCTCTGTTGCTTTGTTTTTTGGATGTTTCAGGAAACACCATACACTTCTCCAGTGTGGTGTTCGCAATTTACATGCCGCCCATCAGAATAACAAGGCTCCCAGTTCTCCATGGCCTGTCCTGCCTTTCTGGATTTTACACTTTTTTCAGATGTCACTTTTGACCGGGGGGCAGTGAGACTTCATTGTAGTGCAGATTTCCTTTGCAAGCTTGCTTGGTTGACCAAAAAGGGCGTATGCGTTTTTTCCTGAATATATTCAGGAAAAAACGCATACGCCCTTTTTGAACAAGTGCATCATTGTGGACGTTCTGCCTCTTTTCCTATGCTTTACATGCAATTCCAGTCTACCTCCTGAAATCGGTTTCCTGCAATTCCGCCCCGCTTTCAACTCCTCTTGGCAGCCTTCCTTCAATATATTTTTGGAAGGTAGCTGTCATTTATAACTCTGCAGGTTTGTGAATTACAGTGCCCCTGAGCTCCTTTCTTCAACTCGCTTTCTTGTGAGCTGGCCACAACACCGCAGGATTGCTTCTGGCCCTAGTGTGGTTCCGGCATGACACGCTGAGCCTTTGGTAAACTCCTCTTCCTGGTGGGAAATGAGAGTTAAATTTGTCCGTCCAGACACCTCCAGCTAGTCTCTCATTGGTTCTCCCTCTTCCTGTTCATCTTACGCAGAAATTGCAAACTGGGCCAAACAGGAGGTTAAAGGCACTGACTCTCCAAGTGGGGAGAGTGTTAGTAAAGCGTCTGGAATGTTGCACCCGAGTACCAGGGGACGAAAACTGAGACACATTTGAACACGTTTCCCGATCACACGGTGGATCATACTCTGGGTTCCACATGCATGTTTTAGCTGAAGGAAGAATCCCTTAAACATGGAGAGTTGAGACCCATGGAATGGGTACCATGCAATATGACTTCAAAGGGTCTGCATTTGCTCACCGAACCTCACCAATCCTATCAGGGCTGCGTTTATGACACTGTACACACGCTTGATTCTCTTTCAGAGACATATAAATCCATAGGTTTTAAGATTCTTACTAGTCAGGTATATTCTTAGGCGTTTAATATGGGGTGTTGAGTCCACTTCGTTGAGCAAGGAGTAGCTCTTGTCTATTACATATTTGGCTTATGGAACGGTATCTGTGCTAATTTCAATCTCTGGTTTTATGCCGCACCCCAACTCACCTTTCCCCTTAAGCAAGCATAAGTTGGTTTTCTACATTTGAGACCCTCTAATGTTTTGTAATTCAGTTCCTGTGTAGTCAAGTTTACATTCCGTGTAGTAGTGATATCTTATGATGTTTCTTTTTCTGTGTGACTTATTTCACTTAGAATCATGGTACCTGAATCCACTCATTATGCTGCTACGGGCCTGATGACATAGATTTCATTGCTGAGTGATATTGCATTGTACGTAAGTACCACAACTTCTTTATCCATTTTTCGCTTTCTGTGATATTGAACTTGTACCGTAAACGAGGTTCTTGTAAACAGAGCCGTCCCAAACTTTGGGGTGGCTGTGTTTTTGATTTTCATTTCCCTAAGCTATAGGACCATAAGTGGAAGTGCCCTAGGCTCTGTTGCTTTGTATTTTAGATGTTTCAGGAAACACCATACACTTCTCCAGAGTGGCTGCTGGCAATTTACATACCGCCCATCAGCATAACAAGGCTCCCAGTTCTCCATGGCCTGTCTTGCCTTTCTGGATTTTACACTTTTTTCAGATGTTCCTTTTCACCGGGGGGCAGTGAGACTTCATTGTAGTGCAGATTTCCTTTGCAAGCTTGCTTGGTTGACCAAAAAGGGCGTATGCGTTTTTTCCTGAATATATTCAGGAAAAAACGCATACGCCCTTTTTGGCCAAGTGCATCATTGTGGACGTTCTGCCTCTTTTCCTATGCTTTACATGCAATTCCAGTCTACCTCCTGAAATCGGTTTCCTGCAATTCCGCCCCGCTTTCAACTCCTCTTGGCAGCCTTCCTTCAATATATTTTTAGAAGGTAGCTGTCATTTATAACTCTGCAGGTTTGTGAATTACAGTGCGCCTGAGCTCCTTTCTTCAACTCGCTTTCTTGTGAGCTGGCCGCAACACCGCAGGATTGCTTCAGGCCCTAGTGTGGTTCCGGCATCGCATGCTGAGCCTTTGGTTAATTCCTCTTCCTGGTGGGAAATGAGAGTTAAATTTGTCCGTCCAGACACCTCCAGCTAGTCTCTCATTGGTTCTCCCTATTCCTGTTCATCTTACGCAGAAATTGCAAACTGGGCCAAACAGGATGTTAAAGGCACTGACTCTCAAAGTGGGGAGAGTGTTAGTAAAGCGTCTGGAATGTTGCACCCGAGTACCAGGGGACGAAAACTGAGACACATTTGAACACGTTTCCCGATCACACGGTGGATCATACTCTGGGTTCCACATGCATGTTTTAGCTGAAGGAAGAATCACTTAAACCTGGAGAGTTGAGACCCATGGAATGGGTACCATGCAATATGACTTCAAAGAGTCTGCATTTGCTCACCGAACCTCACCAATCCTATCACTGCTGCGTTTATGACACTGTACACACGCTTGATTCTCTTTCGGAGACATATAAATCCATAGGTTTTAAGATTCTTACTAGTCAGGTATATTCTTAGGCGTTTAATATGGGGTGTTGAGTCCACTTCGTTGAGCAAGGAGTAGCTCTTGTCTATTACATATTTGGCTTATGGAACGGTATCTGTGCTAATTTCAATCTCTGGTTTTATGCCGCACCCCAACTCACCTTTCTCCTTAAGCAAGCATAAGTTGGTTTTCTACATTTGAGACCCTCTTCTGTTTTGTAATTTAGTTCCTGTGTAGCCAAGTTTACATTCCGTGTAGTAGTGATATCTTATGATGTTTCTTTTTCTGTGTGACTTATTTCACTTAAAATCATCGTACCTGAATCCACCAATTATGCTGCTACGGGCCTGATGACATAGATTTCATTGCTGAGTGATATTGCATTGTACGTAAGTACCACAACTTCTTTATCCATTTTTCGCTTTCTGTGATATTGAACTTGTACCGTAAACGAGGTTCTTGTAAACAGAGCCGGCCGAAACTTTGGGGTGGCTGTGCCTTTTTGATTTTAATTTCCCTAAGCTATAGGACCAAAGGTGGAAGTGCCCTAAGCTCTGTTGCTTTGTTTTTTGGATGTTTCAGGAAACACCATACACTTCTCCAGAGTGGCTGTTGGCAATTTACATGCCGCCCATCAGCATAACAAGGCTCCCAGTTCTCCATGGCCTGTCCTGCCTTTCTGGATTTTACACTTTTTTCAGATGTCACTTTTGACCGGGGGGCAGTGAGACTTCATTGTAGTGCAGATTTCCTTTGCAAGCTTGCTTGGTTGGCCAAAAAGGGCGTATGCATTTTTTCCTGAATATATTCAGGAAAAAACGCATATGCCCTTTGTGGCCAAGTGCATCATTGTGGACGTTCTGCCTCTTTTCCTATGCTTTACATGCAATTCCAGTCTACCTCCTGAAATCGGTTTCCTGCAATTCTGCCCCACTTTCAAGTCCTCTTGGCAGGCTTCCTTCAATATATTTTTGGACGATAGCTGTCATTTATAACTCTGCAGGTTTGTGAATTACAGTGCCCCTGAGCTCCTTTCTTCAACTCGCTTTCTTGTGAGCTGGCCGCAACACCGCAGGATTGCTTCAGGCCCTAGTTTGGTTCCAGCATCTCAT
This sequence comes from Leucopleurus acutus, assembly GCF_964270905.1. Lineage (NCBI taxonomy): Eukaryota > Metazoa > Chordata > Mammalia > Artiodactyla > Delphinidae > Leucopleurus > Leucopleurus acutus. Next base: position 235,408 of record NW_028138990.1, read on the forward strand.
GCTGAGCCTTTGGTTAATTCCTCTTCCTGGTGGGAAATGAGAGTTAAATTTGCCCGTCCAGACACCTCCAGCTAGTCTCGCATTGGTTCTCCCTATTCCTGTTCATTTTCCACAGAAATTGCAAACTGGGCCAAACAGGAGGTTAAAGGCACTGACTCTCCAAGTGGGGAGAGTGTTAGTAAAGCGTCTGGAATGTTGCTCCCGAGTACCAGGGGACGAAAACTGAGACACATTTGAACATGTTTCCCGATCACACGGTGGATCATATTCTGGGTTCCACATGCATGTTTTAGCTGAAGGAAGAATCCCTTAAACATGGAGAGTTGAGACCCATGGAATGGGTACAATGCAATAGGACTTCAAAGGGTCTGCATTTGCTCACCGAACCTCACCAATCCTATCACTGCTGCGTTTATGCCGCTGTACACACGCTTGATTCTCTTTCGGAGACATATAAATCCATAGGTTTTAAGATTCTTACTAGACAGGTATATTCTTAGGCGTTTAATATGGGGTGTTGAGTCTACTTCTTTGAGCAAGGAGTAGCTCTTGTCTATTATATATTTGGCTTATGGAACGGCATCTGTGCTAATTTCAATGTCTGGTTTTATGCCGCACCCCAACTCACCTTTCCCCTGAAGCAAGCATGAGTTGGTTTTCTACGTTTGACACCCTGTTCTGTTTTGTAATTCAGTTCTTGTGTAGCCAAGTTTACATTCCGTGTAGTAGTGATATCTTATGATGTTTCTTTTTCTGTGTGACTTATTTCACTTAGAATCATCGTACCTGAATCCACTCATTACGCTGCTAATGGCCTGATGACATAGATTTCATTGCTGAGTGATATTGCATTGTACGTGAGTACCACAACTTCTTTATCCATTTTTCTCTTTCTCTGATATTGAACTTGTACCGTAAACGAGGTTCTTGTAAACAGAGCCGTCCCAAACTTTGGGGTGGCTGTGTCTATTTGATTTTAATTTCCCTAAGCTATAGGACCATAAGTGGAAGTGCCCTAGGCTCTGTTGGTTTGTTGTTTGGATGTTTCAGGAAACACCATACACTTTTCCAGAGTGGCTGCTGACAATTTACATCCCGCCCATCAGCATAACAAGGGTCCCAGTTCTCCATGGCCTGTCCTGCCTTTCTGGATTTTACACTTTTTTCAGATGGCCCTTTTGACTGGGGGGCAGTGAGACTTCATTGTAGTGCAGATTTCCTTTGCAAGCTTGCTTGGTTGGCCAAAAAGTGCGTATGCGTTTTTTCCTGAATATATTCAGGAAAAAACGCATACGCCCTTTTTGGCCAAGTGCATCATTGTGGACGTTCTGCCTCTTTTCCTATGCTTTACATGCAATTCCAGTCTACCTCCTGAAATCGGTTTCCTGCAATTCCGCCCCACTTTCAACTTCTCTTGGCAGCCTTCCTTCAATATATTTTTGGAAGGTAGCTGTCATTTATAATTCTGCAGGTTTGTGAATTACAGTGCCCCTGAGCTCCTTTCTTCAACTCGCTTTCTTGTGAGCTGGCCGCAACACCGCAGGATTGCTTCTGGCCCTAGTGTGGTTCCGGCATGACACGCTGAGCCTTTGGTAAATTCCTCTTCCTGGTGGGAAATGAGAGTTAAATTTGTCCTTCCGGACACCTCCACCTAGTCTCTCATTGGTTCTCCCTATTCCTGTTCATTTTCCACAGAAATTGCAAACTGGGCCAAACAGGAGGTTAAAGGCACTGACTCTCCAAGTGGGGAGAGTGTTAGTAAACCGTCTGGAATGTTGCACCCGAATACCAGGGGACGAAAACTGAGACACTTTTGAACACTTTTCCCGATAACACGGTGGATCATACTCTGGGTCCACATGAATGTTTTAGCTGAAGGAAAAATTCCTTAAACCTGGAGAGTTAAGACCCATGGAATGGGTACCATGCAATAGGACTTCAAAGGGTCTGCATTTGCTCACCGAACCTCACCAATCCTATCACTGCTGCGTTTATGCTGCTGTACACACGCTTGATTCCCTTTCGGAGACATATAAATCCATAGGTTTTAAGATTCTTACTACTCAGTTATATTCTTAGGTGTTTAATATGGGTTGTTGAGTCCACTTCGTTGAGCAAGGAGTAGCTCTTGTCTATTACATATTTGGCTTATGGAACGGTATCTGTGCTAATTTCAATCTCTGGTTTTATGCAGCACCCCAACTCACCTTTCCCCTTAAGCAAGCATAAGTTGGTTTTCTACATTTGACACCCTGTTCTGTTTTGTAATTCAGTTCTTGTGTAGCCAAGTTTACATTCCTTGTAGTAGTGATATCTTATGATGTTTCTTTTTCTGTGTGACTTATTTCACTTAAAATCATCGTACCTGAATCCACTCATTATGCTTCTACGGGCCTGATGACATAGATTTCATTGCTGAGGGATATTGCATTGTACGTAAGTACCACAACTTCTTTATCCATTTTTCGCTTTCTGTGATATTGAACTTGTACCGTAAACGAGGTTCTTGTAAACAGAGCCGGCCCAAACTTTGGGGTGGCTGTGTCTTTTTGATTTTCATTTCCCTAAGCTATAGGACCATAAGTGGAAGTGCCCTAGGCTCTGTTGCTTTGTTTTTTGGATGTTTCAGGAAACACCATACACTTCTCCAGAGTGGCTGCTGGCAATTTACATCCCGCCCATCAGCATAACAAGGCTCCCAGTTCTCCATGGCCTGTCTTGCCTTTCAGGATTTTACACTTTTTTCAGATGGCCCTTTTGACCGCGGGGCAGTGAGACTTCATTGGAGTGCAGATTTCCTTTGCAAGCTTGCTTGGTTGGCCAAAAAGGGCGTATGCGTTTTTTCCTGCAGGAAAAAACGCATACGCCCTTTTTGGCCAAGTGCATCATTGTGGACGTTCTGCCTCTTTTCCTATGCTTTACATGCAATTCCAGTCTACCTCCTGAAATCGGTTTCCTGCAATTCCGCCCACTTTCAACTCCTCTTGGCAGCCTTCCTTCAATATATTTTTGGAAGGTAGCTGTCATTTATAATTCTGCTGGTTTGTGAATTACAGTGCCCCTGAGCTCCTTTCTTCAACTCTCTTTCTTGTGAGCTGGCCGCAACACCGCAGGATTGCTTCTGGCCCTAGTGTGGTTCCGGCATGACACGCTGAGCCTTTGGTTAATTCCTCTTCCTGGTGGGAAATGAGAGTTAAATTTGCCTTTTCGGACACCTCCACCTAGTCTCTCATTGGTTCTCCCTATTCCTGTTCATTTTCCACAGAAATTGCAAACTGGGCCAAACAGGAGGTTAAAGGCACTGACTCTCCAAGTGGGGAGAGTGTTAGTAAAGCATCTGGAATGTTGCACCCGAGTACCAGGGGACGAAAACTGAGACACATTTGAACACGTTTCCCGATAACACGGTGGATCATACTCTGGGTCCACATGAATGTTTTAGCTGAAGGAAAAATTCCTTAAACCTGGAGAGTTAAGACCCATGGAATGGGTACCATGCAATAGGACTTCAAAGGGTCTGCATTTGCTCACCGAACCTCACCAATCCTATCACTGCTGCGTTTATGCTGCTGTACACATGCTTGATTCCCTTTCGGAGACATATAAATCCATAGGTTTTAAGATTCTTACTACTCAGTTATATTCTTAGGCGTTTAATACGGGGTGTTGAGTCCACTTCGTTGAGCAAGGAGTAGCTCTTGTCTATTATATATTTGGCTTATGGAACGGTATCTGTGCTAATTTCAATCTCTGGTTTTATGCAGCACCCCAACTCACCTTTCCCCTTAAGCAAGCATAAGTTGGTTTTCTACATTTGACACACTGTTCTGTTTTGTAATTCAGTTCTTGTGTAGCCAAGTTTACATTCCTTGTAGTAGTGATATCTTATGATGTTTCTTTTTCTGTGTGACTTATTTCACTTAAAATCATCGTACCTGAATCCACTCATTATGCTGCTACGGGCCTGATGACATAGATTTCATTGCTGAGTGATATTGCATTGTACGTAAGTACCACAACTTCTTTATCCATTTTTCGCTTTCTGTGATATTGAACTTGTACCGTAAACGAGGTTCTTGTAAACAGAGCCGGCCCAAACTTTGGGGTGGCTGTGTCTTTTTGATTTTAATTTCCCTAAGCTATAGGACCATAAGTAGAAGTGCCCTAGGCTCTGTTGCTTTGTATTTTAGATGTTTCAGGAAACACCATACACTTCTCCAGAGTGGCTGCTGGCAATTTACATCCCGCCCATCAGCATAACAAGGCTCCCAGTTCTCCATGGCCTGTCCTGTCTTTCTGGATTTTACACTTTTTTCAGATGGCCCTTTTGACCGCGGGGCAGTGAGACTTCATTGTAGTGCAGATTTCCTTTGCAAGCTTGCTTGGCTGGCCAAAAAGGGCGTATGCGTTTTTTCCTGAATATATTCAGGAAAAAACGCATACGCCCTTTTTGGCCAAGTGCATCATTGTGGACGTTCTGCCTCTTTTCCTATGCTTTACATGCAATTCCAGTCTACCTCCTGGAATCGGTTTCCTGCAATTCTGCCCCGCTTTCAAGTCCTCTTGGCAGCCTTACTTCAATATATTTTTGGAAGGTAGCTGTCATTTATAACTCTGCAGGTTTGTGAATTACAGTGCCCCTGAGCTCCTTTCTTCAACTCGCTTTCTTGTGAGCTGGCCGCAACACCGCAGGATTGCTTCAGGCCCTAGTTTGGTTCCGGCATCGCATGCTGAGCCTTTGGTTAATTCCTCTTCCTGGTGGGAAATGAGAGTTAAGTTTGTCCGTCCAGACACCTCCAGCTAGTCTCTCATTGGTTCTCCCTCTTCCTGTTCATCTTACGCAGAAATTGCAAACTGGGCCAAACAGGAGGTTAAAGGCACTGACTCTCCAAGTGGAGTGAGTGTTAGTAAAGCGTCTGGAATGTTGCACCCGAGTACCAGGGGACGAAAACTGAGACACATTTGAACACGTTTCCCGATCACACGGTGGATCATACTCTGGGTTCCACATGCATGTTTTAGCTGAAGGAAGAATCCCTTAAACCTGGAGAGTTGAGACCCATGGAATGGGTACCATGCAATATGACTTCAAAGAGTCTGCATTTGCTCACCGAACCTCACCAATCCTATCACTGCTGCGTTTATGACACTGTACACACGCTTGATTCTCTTTCGGAGACATATAAATCCATAGGTTTTAAGATTCTTACTAGTCAGGTATATTCTTAGGCGTTTAATATGGGGTGTTGAGTCCACTTCGTTGAGCAAGGAGTAGCTCTTGTCTATTACATATTTGACTTATGGAACGGTATCTGTGCTAATTTCAATCTCTGATTTTATGCCGCACCCCAACTCACCTTTCCCCTTAAGCAAGCAAAAGTTGGTTTTCTACATTTGAGACCCTCTTCTGTTTTGTAGTTTAGTTCCTGTGTAGCCAAGTTTACATTCCGTGTAGTAGTGATATCTTATGATGTTTCTTTTTCTGTGTGACTTATTTCACTTAGAATCATCGTACCTGAATCCACTCATTATGCTGCTACGGGCCTGATGACATAGATTTCATTGCTGAGTGATATTGCATTGTACGTAAGTACCACAACTTCTTTATCCATTTTTCGCTTTCTGTGATATTGAACTTGTACCGTAAACGAGGTTCTTGTAAACAGAGCCGGCCCAAACTTTGGGGTGGCTGTGTCTTTTTGATTTTAATTTCCCTAAGCTATAGGACCATAAGTAGAAGTGCCCTAGGCTCTGTTGCTTTGTATTTTAGATGTTTCAGGAAACACCATACACTTCTCCAGAGTGGCTGCTGGCAATTTACATCCCGCCCATCAGCATAACAAGGCTCCCAGTTCTCCATGGCCTGTCTTGTCTTTCTGGATTTTACACTTTTTTCAGATGGCCCTTTTGACCGCGGGGCAGTGAGACTTCATTGTAGTGCAGATTTCCTTTGCAAGCTTGCTTGGCTGGCCAAAAAGGGCGTATGCGTTTTTTCCTGAATATATTCAGGAAAAAACGCATACGCCCTTTTTGGCCAAGTGCATCATTGTGGACGTTCTGCCTCTTTTCCTATGCTTTACATGCAATTCCAGTCTACCTCCTGGAATCGGTTTCCTGCAATTCTGCCCCGCTTTCAAGTCCTCTTGGCAGCCTTACTTCAATATATTTTTGGAAGGTAGCTGTCATTTATAACTCTGCAGGTTTGTGAATTACAGTGCCCCTGAGCTCCTTTCTTCAACTCGCTTTCTTGTGAGCTGGCCGCAACACCGCAGGATTGCTTCAGGCCCTAGTTTGGTTCCGGCATCGCATGCTGAGCCTTTGGTTAATTCCTCTTCCTGGTGGGAAATGAGAGTTAAGTTTGTCCGTCCAGACACCTCCAGCTAGTCTCTCATTGGTTCTCCCTCTTCCTGTTCATCTTACGCAGAAATTGCAAACTGGGCCAAACAGGAGGTTAAAGGCACTGACTCTCCAAGTGGAGTGAGTGTTAGTAAAGCGTCTGGAATGTTGCACCCGAGTACCAGGGGACGAAAACTGAGACACATTTGAACACGTTTCCCGATCACACGGTGGATCATACTCTGGGTTCCACATGCATGTTTTAGCTGAAGGAAGAATCCCTTAAATATGGAGAGTTGAAACCCATGGAATGGGTACCATGCAATATGACTTCAAAGGGTCTGCATTTGCTCACCGAACCTCACCAATCCTATCACTGCTGCGTTTATGCCGCTGTACACACGCTTGATTCTCTTTCGGAGACATATAAATCCATAGGTTTTAATATTCTTACTAGTCAGGTATATTCTTAGGCGTTTAATATGGGGTGTTGAGTCCACTTCGTTGAGGAAGGAGTAGCTCTTGTCTATTATATATTTGGCTTATGGAACGGTATCTGTGCTAATTTCAATCTCTGGTTTTATGCCGCACCCCAACTCACCTTTCCCCTTAAGCAAGCATAAGTTGGTTTTCTACATTTGAGACCCTCTTCTGTTTTGTAATTCAGTTCCTGTGTAGCCAAGTTTACATTCCGTGTAGTAGTGATATCTTATGATGTTTCTTTTTCTGTGTGACTTATTTCACTTAGAATCATCGTACCTGAATCCATTCATTATGCTGCTACGGGCCTGATGACATAGATTTCATTGCTGAGTGATATTGCATTGTACGTAAGTACCACAACTTCTTTATCCATTTTTCGCTTTCTGTGATATTGAACTTGTACTGTAAACGAGGTTCTTGTAACCAGAGCCGGCCAAAACTTTGGGGTGGCTGTGTCTTTTTGATTTTAATTTCCCTAAGCTATAGGACCATAAGTGGAAGTGCCCTAGGCTCAGTTGCTTTGTATTTTAGATGTTCCAGGAAACACCATACACTTCTCCAGAGTGGCTGTTGGCAATTTACATCCCGCCCATCAGCATAACAAGGCTCCCAGTTCTCCATGGCCTGTCCTGCCTTTCTGGATTTTATACATTTTTCAGATGGCCCTTTTGACCAGGGGGAAGTGAGACTTCATTGTAGTGCAGATTTCCTTTGCAAGCTAGCTTGGTTGGCCAAAAAGGGCATATTCGTTTTTTCCTGAATATATTCAGGAAAAAACGCATATGCCCTTTTTGGCCAAGTGCATCATTGAGGACGTTCTGCCTCTTTTCCTATGCTTTACATGCAATTCCAGTCTACCTCCTGAAATCGGTTTCCTGCAATTCTGCCCCGCTTTCAAGTCCTCTTGGCAGCCTTCCTTCAATATATTTTTGGACGATAGCTGTCATTTATAACTCTGCAGGTTTGTAAATTACAGTGTCCCTGAGCTCCTTTCTTCAACTCGCTTTCTTGTGAGCTGGCCGCAACACCGCAGGATTGCTTCAGGCCCTAGTTTGGTTCCGGAATGGCATGCTGAGCCTTTGGTTAATTCCTCTTCCTGGTGGGAAATGAGAGTTAAATTTGCCTTTTCGGACACCTCCACCTAGTCTCTCATTGGTTCTCCCTATTCCTGTTCATTTTCCACAGAAATTGCAAACTGGGCCAAACAGGAGGTTAAAGGCACTGACTCTCCAAGTGGGGAGAGTGTTAGTAAAGCGTCTGGAATGTTGCACCCGAGTACCAGGGGACAAAAACTGAGACACATTTGAACACGTTTCCCGATAACACGGTGGATCATACTCTGGGTCCACATGAATGTTTTAGCTGAAGGAAAAATTCCTTAAACCTGGAGAGTTAAGACCCATGGAATGGGTACCATGCAATAGGACTTCAAAGGGTCTGCATTTGCTCACCGAACCTCACCAATCCTATCTCTGCTGCGTTTATGCTGCTGTACACACGCTTGATACCCTTTCGGAGACATATAAATCCATAGGTTTTAAGATTCTTACTACTCAGTTATATTCTTAGGCGTTTAATATGGGTTGTTGAGTCCACTTCGTTGAGCAAGGAGTAGCTCTTGTCTATTACATATTTGGCTTATGGAACGGTATCTGTGCTAATTTCAATCTCTGGTTTTATGCAGCACCCCAACTCACCTTTCCCCTTAAGCAAGCATAAGTTGGTTTTCTACATTTGACACACTGTTCTGTTTTGTAATTCAGTTCTTGTGTAGCCAAGTTTACATTCCTTGTAGTAGTGATATCTTATGATGTTTCTTTTTCTGTGTGACTTATTTCACTTAAAATCATCGTACCTGAATCCACTCATTATGCTTCTACGGGCCTGATGACATAGATTTCATTGCTGAGTGATATTGCATTGTACGTAAGTACCACAACTTCTTTATCCATTTTTCGCTTTCTGTGATATTGAACTTGTACCGTAAACGAGGTTCTTGTAAACAGAGCCGGCCCAAACGTTGGGGTGGCTGTGTCTTTTTGATTTTCATTTCCCTAAGCTATAGGACCATAAGTGGAAGTGCCCTAGGCTCTGTTGCTTTGTTTTTTGGATGTTTCAGGAAACACCATACACTTCTCCAGAGTGGCTGTTGGCAATTTACATGCCGCCCATCAGCATAAAAAGGCTCCCAGTTCTCCATGGCCTGTCCTGCCTTTCTGGATTTTACACTTTTTTCAGATGTCACTTTTGACCGGGGGGCAGTGAGACTTCATTGTAGTGCAGATTTCCTTTGCAAGCTTGCTTGGTTGGCCAAAAAGGGCGTATGCGTTTTTTCCTGAATATATTCAGGAAAAAATGCATACGCCCTTTTTGGCCAAGTGCATCATTGTGGACGTTCTGCCTCTTTTCCTATGCTTTACATGCAATTCCAGTCTACCTCCTGGAATCGGTTTCCTGCAATTCTGCCCCGCTTTCAAGTCCTCTTGGCAGCCTTACTTCAATATATTTTTGGAAGGTAGCTGTCATTTATAACTCTGCAGGTTTGTGAATTACAGTGCCCCTGAGCTCCTTTCTTCAACTCGCTTTCTTGTGAGCTGGCCGCAACACCGCAGGATTGCTTCAGGCCCTAGTTTGGTTCCGGCATCGCATGCTGAGCCTTTGGTTAATTCCTCTTCCTGGTGGGAAATGAGAGTTAAGTTTGTCCGTCCAGACACCTCCAGCTAGTCTCTCATTGGTTCTCCCTCTTCCTGTTCATCTTACGCAGAAATTGCAAACTGGGCCAAACAGGAGGTTAAAGGCACTGACTCTCCAAGTGGAGTGAGTGTTAGTAAAGCGTCTGGAATGTTGCACCCGAGTACCAGGGGACGAAAACTGAGACACATTTGAACACGTTTCCCGATCACACGGTGGATCATACTCTGGGTTCCACATGCATGTTTTAGCTGAAGGAAGAATCCCTTAAACCTGGAGAGTTGAGACCCATGGAATGGGTACCATGCAATATGACTTCAAAGAGTCTGCATTTGCTCACCGAACCTCACCAATCCTATCACTGCTGCGTTTATGACACTGTACACACGCTTGATTCTCTTTCGGAGACATATAAATCCATAGGTTTTAAGATTCTTACTAGTCAGGTATATTCTTAGGCGTTTAATATGGGGTGTTGAGTCCACTTCGTTGAGCAAGGAGTAGCTCTTGTCTATTACATATTTGACTTATGGAACGGTATCTGTGCTAATTTCAATCTCTGATTTTATGCCGCACCCCAACTCACCTTTCCCCTTAAGCAAGCAAAAGTTGGTTTTCTACATTTGAGACCCTCTTCTGTTTTGTAGTTTAGTTCCTGTGTAGCCAAGTTTACATTCCGTGTAGTAGTGATATCTTATGATGTTTCTTTTTCTGTGTGACTTATTTCACTTAAAATCATCGTACCTGAATCCACTCATTATGCTGCTACGGGCCTGATGACATAGATTTCATTGCTGAGTGATATTGCATTGTACGTAAGTACCACAACTTCTTTATCCATTTTTCGCTTTCTGTGATATTGAACTTGTACTGTAAACGAGGTTCTTGTAAACAGAGCCGGCCCAAACTTTGGGGTGGCTGTGTCTTTTTGATTTTCATTTCCCTAAGCTATAGGACCATAAGTGGAAGTGCCCTAGGCTCTGTTGCTTTGTTTTTTGGATGTTTCAGGAAACACCATACACTTCTCCAGAGTGGCTGTTGGCAATTTACATGCCGCCCATCAGCATAACAAGGCTCCCAGTTCTCCATGGCCTGTCCTGCCTTTCTGGATTTTACACTTTTTTCAGATGGCCCTTTTGACCGGGGGGCAGTGAGACTTCATTGTAGTGCAGATTTCCTTTGCAAGCTTGCTTGGTTGGCCAAAAAGGGCGTATGCGTTTTTTCCTGAATATATTCAGGAAAAAACGCATACGCCCTTTTTGAACAAGTGCATCATTGTGGACGTTCTGCCTCTTTTCCTATGCTTTACATGCAATTCCAGTCTACCTCCTGAAATCGGTTTCCTGCAATTCTGCCCCACTTTCAAGTCCTCTTGGCAGGCTTCCTTCAACATATTTTTTGACGATAGCTGTCATTTATAACTCTGCAGGTTTGTGAATTACAGTGCCCCTGAGCTCCTTTCTTCAACTCGCTTTCTTGTGAGCTGGCCGCAACACCGCAGGATTGCTTCAGGCCCTAGTTTGGTTCCGGCATCGCATGCTGAGCCTTTGGTTAATTCCTCTTCCTGGTGGGAAATGAGAGTTAAATTTGCCCGTCCAGACACCTCCAGCTAGTCTCTCATTGGTTCTCCCTATTCCTGTTCATTTTCCACAGAAATTGAAACTGGGCCAAACAGGAGGTTAAAGGCACTGACTCTCCAAGTGGGGAGAGTGTTAGTAAAGCGTCTGGAATGTTGCACCCGAGTACCAGGGGACGAAAACTGAGACACATTTGAACACGTTTCCCGATCACACGGTGGATCATACTCTGGGTTCCACATGCATGTTTTAGCTGAAGGAAGAATCCCTTAAATATGGAGAGTTGAAACCCATGGAATGGGTACCATGCAATAAGACTTCAAAGGGTCTGCATTTGCTCACCGAACCTCACCAATCCTATCACTGCTGCGTTTATGCCGCTGTACACACGCTTGATTCTCTTTCGGAGACATATAAATCCATAGGTTTTAATATTCTTACTAGTCAGGTATATTCTTAGGCGTTTAATATGGGGTGTTGAGTCCACTTCGTTGAGGAAGGAGTAGCTCTTGTCTATTATATATTTGGCTTATGGAACGGTATCTGTGCTAATTTCAATCTCTGGTTTTATGCCGCACCCCAACTCACCTTTCCCCTTAAGCAAGCATAAGTTGGTTTTCTACATTTGAGACCCTCTTCTGTTTTGTAATTCAGTTCCTGTGTAGCCAAGTTTACATTCCGTGTAGTAGTGATATCTTATGATGTTTCTTTTTCTGTGTGACTTATTTCACTTAGAATCATCGTACCTGAATCCATTCATTATGCTGCTACGGGCCTGATGACATAGATTTCATTGCTGAGTGATATTGCATTGTACGTAAGTACCACAACTTCTTTATCCATTTTTCGCTTTCTGTGATATTGAACTTGTACTGTAAACGAGGTTCTTGTAACCAGAGCCGGCCAAAACTTTGGGGTGGCTGTGTCTTTTTGATTTTAATTTCCCTAAGCTATAGGACCATAAGTGGAAGTGCCCTAGGCTCAGTTGCTTTGTATTTTAGATGTTCCAGGAAACACCATACACTTCTCCAGAGTGGCTGTTGGCAATTTACATCCCGCCCATCAGCATAACAAGGCTCCCAGTTCTCCATGGCCTGTCCTGCCTTTCTGGATTTTATACATTTTTCAGATGGCCCTTTTGACCAGGGGGAAGTGAGACTTCATTGTAGTGCAGATTTCCTTTGCAAGCTAGCTTGGTTGGCCAAAAAGGGCATATTCGTTTTTTCCTGAATATATTCAGGAAAAAACGCATATGCCCTTTTTGGCCAAGTGCATCATTGAGGACGTTCTGCCTCTTTTCCTATGCTTTACATGCAATTCCAGTCTACCTCCTGAAATCGGTTTCCTGCAATTCTGCCCCGCTTTCAAGTCCTCTTGGCAGCCTTCCTTCAATATATTTTTGGACGATAGCTGTCATTTATAACTCTGCAGGTTTGTAAATTACAGTGTCCCTGAGCTCCTTTCTTCAACTCGCTTTCTTGTGAGCTGGCCGCAACACCGCAGGATTGCTTCAGGCCCTAGTTTGGTTCCGGAATGGCATGCTGAGCCTTTGGTTAATTCCTCTTCCTGGTGGGAAATGAGAGTTAAATTTGCCTTTTCGGACACCTCCACCTAGTCTCTCATTGGTTCTCCCTATTCCTGTTCATTTTCCACAGAAATTGCAAACTGGGCCAAACAGGAGGTTAAAGGCACTGACTCTCCAAGTGGGGAGAGTGTTAGTAAAGCGTCTGGAATGTTGCACCCGAGTACCAGGGGACAAAAACTGAGACACATTTGAACACGTTTCCCGATAACACGGTGGATCATACTCTGGGTCCACATGAATGTTTTAGCTGAAGGAAAAATTCCTTAAACCTGGAGAGTTAAGACCCATGGAATGGGTACCATGCAATAGGACTTCAAAGGGTCTGCATTTGCTCACCGAACCTCACCAATCCTATCTCTGCTGCGTTTATGCTGCTGTACACACGCTTGATTCCCTTTCGGAGACATATAAATCCATAGGTTTTAAGATTCTTACTACTCAGTTATATTCTTAGGCGTTTAATATGGGTTGTTGAGTCCACTTCGTTGAGCAAGGAGTAGCTCTTGTCTATTACATATTTGGCTTATGGAACGGTATCTGTGCTAATTTCAATCTCTGGTTTTATGCAGCACCCCAACTCACCTTTCCCCTTAAGCAAGCATAAGTTGGTTTTCTACATTTGACACACTGTTCTGTTTTGTAATTCAGTTCTTGTGTAGCCAAGTTTACATTCCTTGTAGTAGTGATATCTTATGATGTTTCTTTTTCTGTGTGACTTATTTCACTTAAAATCATCGTACCTGAATCCACTCATTATGCTTCTACGGGCCTGATGACATAGATTTCATTGCTGAGTGATATTGCATTGTACGTAAGTACCACAACTTCTTTATCCATTTTTCGCTTTCTGTGATATTGAACTTGTACCGTAAACGAGGTTCTTGTAAACAGAGCCGGCCCAAACGTTGGGGTGGCTGTGTCTTTTTGATTTTCATTTCCCTAAGCTATAGGACCATAAGTGGAAGTGCCCTAGGCTCTGTTGCTTTGTTTTTTGGATGTTTCAGGAAACACCATACACTTCTCCAGAGTGGCTGTTGGCAATTTACATGCCGCCCATCAGCATAAAAAGGCTCCCAGTTCTCCATGGCCTGTCCTGCCTTTCTGGATTTTACACTTTTTTCAGATGTCACTTTTGACCGGGGGGCAGTGAGACTTCATTGTAGTGCAGATTTCCTTTGCAAGCTTGCTTGGTTGGCCAAAAAGGGCGTATGCGTTTTTTCCTGAATATATTCAGGAAAAAATGCATACGCCCTTTTTGGCCAAGTGCATCATTGTGGACGTTCTGCCTCTTTTCCTATGCTTTACATGCAATTCCAGTCTACCTCCTGGAATCGGTTTCCTGCAATTCTGCCCCGCTTTCAAGTCCTCTTGGCAGCCTTACTTCAATATATTTTTGGAAGGTAGCTGTCATTTATAACTCTGCAGGTTTGTGAATTACAGTGCCCCTGAGCTCCTTTCTTCAACTCGCTTTCTTGTGAGCTGGCCGCAACACCGCAGGATTGCTTCAGGCCCTAGTTTGGTTCCGGCATCGCATGCTGAGCCTTTGGTTAATTCCTCTTCCTGGTGGGAAATGAGAGTTAAGTTTGTCCGTCCAGACACCTCCAGCTAGTCTCTCATTGGTTCTCCCTCTTCCTGTTCATCTTACGCAGAAATTGCAAACTGGGCCAAACAGGAGGTTAAAGGCACTGACTCTCCAAGTGGAGTGAGTGTTAGTAAAGCGTCTGGAATGTTGCACCCGAGTACCAGGGGACGAAAACTGAGACACATTTGAACACGTTTCCCGATCACACGGTGGATCATACTCTGGGTTCCACATGCATGTTTTAGCTGAAGGAAGAATCCCTTAAACCTGGAGAGTTGAGACCCATGGAATGGGTACCATGCAATATGACTTCAAAGAGTCTGCATTTGCTCACCGAACCTCACCAATCCTATCACTGCTGCGTTTATGACACTGTACACACGCTTGATTCTCTTTCGGAGACATATAAATCCATAGGTTTTAAGATTCTTACTAGTCAGGTATATTCTTAGGCGTTTAATATGGGGTGTTGAGTCCACTTCGTTGAGCAAGGAGTAGCTCTTGTCTATTACATATTTGACTTATGGAACGGTATCTGTGCTAATTTCAATCTCTGATTTTATGCCGCACCCCAACTCACCTTTCCCCTTAAGCAAGCAAAAGTTGGTTTTCTACATTTGAGACCCTCTTCTGTTTTGTAGTTTAGTTCCTGTGTAGCCAAGTTTACATTCCGTGTAGTAGTGATATCTTATGATGTTTCTTTTTCTGTGTGACTTATTTCACTTAAAATCATCGTACCTGAATCCACTCATTATGCTGCTACGGGCCTGATGACATAGATTTCATTGCTGAGTGATATTGCATTGTACGTAAGTACCACAACTTCTTTATCCATTTTTCGCTTTCTGTGATATTGAACTTGTACTGTAAACGAGGTTCTTGTAAACAGAGCCGGCCCAAACTTTGGGGTGGCTGTGTCTTTTTGATTTTCATTTCCCTAAGCTATAGGACCATAAGTGGAAGTGCCCTAGGCTCTGTTGCTTTGTTTTTTGGATGTTTCAGGAAACACCATACACTTCTCCAGAGTGGCTGTTGGCAATTTACATGCCGCCCATCAGCATAACAAGGCTCCCAGTTCTCCATGGCCTGTCCTGCCTTTCTGGATTTTACACTTTTTTCAGATGGCCCTTTTGACCGGGGGGCAGTGAGACTTCATTGTAGTGCAGATTTCCTTTGCAAGCTTGCTTGGTTGGCCAAAAAGGGCGTATGCGTTTTTTCCTGAATATATTCAGGAAAAAACGCATACGCCCTTTTTGAACAAGTGCATCATTGTGGACGTTCTGCCTCTTTTCCTATGCTTTACATGCAATTCCAGTCTACCTCCTGAAATCGGTTTCCTGCAATTCTGCCCCACTTTCAAGTCCTCTTGGCAGGCTTCCTTCAACATATTTTTTGACGATAGCTGTCATTTATAACTCTGCAGGTTTGTGAATTACAGTGCCCCTGAGCTCCTTTCTTCAACTCGCTTTCTTGTGAGCTGGCCGCAACACCGCAGGATTGCTTCAGGCCCTAGTTTGGTTCCGGCATCGCATGCTGAGCCTTTGGTTAATTCCTCTTCCTGGTGGGAAATGAGAGTTAAATTTGCCCGTCCAGACACCTCCAGCTAGTCTCTCATTGGTTCTCCCTATTCCTGTTCATTTTCCACAGAAATTGAAACTGGGCCAAACAGGAGGTTAAAGGCACTGACTCTCCAAGTGGGGAGAGTGTTAGTAAAGCGTCTGGAATGTTGCACCCGAGTACCAGGGGACGAAAACTGAGACACATTTGAACACGTTTCCCGATCACACGGTGGATCATACTCTGGGTTCCACATGCATGTTTTAGCTGAAGGAAGAATCCCTTAAATATGGAGAGTTGAAACCCATGGAATGGGTACCATGCAATATGACTTCAAAGGGTCTGCATTTGCTCACCGAACCTCACCAATCCTATCACTGCTGCGTTTATGCCGCTGTACACACGCTTGATTCTCTTTCGGAGACATATAAATCCATAGGTTTTAATATTCTTACTAGTCAGGTATATTCTTAGGCGTTTAATATGGGGTGTTGAGTCCACTTCGTTGAGGAAGGAGTAGCTCTTGTCTATTATATATTTGGCTTATGGAACGGTATCTGTGCTAATTTCAATCTCTGGTTTTATGCCGCACCCCAACTCACCTTTCCCCTTAAGCAAGCATAAGTTGGTTTTCTACATTTGAGACCCTCTTCTGTTTTGTAATTCAGTTCCTGTGTAGCCAAGTTTACATTCCGTGTAGTAGTGATATCTTATGATGTTTCTTTTTCTGTGTGACTTATTTCACTTAGAATCATCGTACCTGAATCCATTCATTATGCTGCTACGGGCCTGATGACATAGATTTCATTGCTGAGTGATATTGCATTGTACGTAAGTACCACAACTTCTTTATCCATTTTTCGCTTTCTGTGATATTGAACTTGTACTGTAAACGAGGTTCTTGTAACCAGAGCCGGCCAAAACTTTGGGGTGGCTGTGTCTTTTTGATTTTAATTTCCCTAAGCTATAGGACCATAAGTGGAAGTGCCCTAGGCTCAGTTGCTTTGTATTTTAGATGTTCCAGGAAACACCATACACTTCTCCAGAGTGGCTGTTGGCAATTTACATCCCGCCCATCAGCATAACAAGGCTCCCAGTTCTCCATGGCCTGTCCTGCCTTTCTGGATTTTATACATTTTTCAGATGGCCCTTTTGACCAGGGGGAAGTGAGACTTCATTGTAGTGCAGATTTCCTTTGCAAGCTAGCTTGGTTGGCCAAAAAGGGCATATTCGTTTTTTCCTGAATATATTCAGGAAAAAACGCATATGCCCTTTTTGGCCAAGTGCATCATTGAGGACGTTCTGCCTCTTTTCCTATGCTTTACATGCAATTCCAGTCTACCTCCTGAAATCGGTTTCCTGCAATTCTGCCCCGCTTTCAAGTCCTCTTGGCAGCCTTCCTTCAATATATTTTTGGACGATAGCTGCCATTTATAACTCTGCAGGTTTGTAAATTACAGTGTCCCTGAGCTCCTTTCTTCAACTCGCTTTCTTGTGAGCTGGCCGCAACACCGCAGGATTGCTTCAGGCCCTAGTTTGGTTCCGGAATGGCATGCTGAGCCTTTGGTTAATTCCTCTTCCTGGTGGGAAATGAGAGTTAAATTTGCCTTTTCGGACACCTCCACCTAGTCTCTCATTGGTTCTCCCTATTCCTGTTCATTTTCCACAGAAATTGCAAACTGGGCCAAACAGGAGGTTAAAGGCACTGACTCTCCAAGTGGGGAGAGTGTTAGTAAAGCGTCTGGAATGTTGCACCCGAGTACCAGGGGACAAAAACTGAGACACATTTGAACACGTTTCCCGATAACACGGTGGATCATACTCTGGGTCCACATGAATGTTTTAGCTGAAGGAAAAATTCCTTAAACCTGGAGAGTTAAGACCCATGGAATGGGTACCATGCAATAGGACTTCAAAGGGTCTGCATTTGCTCACCGAACCTCACCAATCCTATCTCTGCTGCGTTTATGCTGCTGTACACACGCTTGATTCCCTTTCGGAGACATATAAATCCATAGGTTTTAAGATTCTTACTACTCAGTTATATTCTTAGGCGTTTAATATGGGTTGTTGAGTCCACTTCGTTGAGCAAGGAGTAGCTCTTGTCTATTACATATTTGGCTTATGGAACGGTATCTGTGCTAATTTCAATCTCTGGTTTTATGCAGCACCCCAACTCACCTTTCCCCTTAAGCAAGCATAAGTTGGTTTTCTACATTTGACACCCTTTTCTGTTTTGTAATTCAGTTCCTGTGTAGCCAAGTTTACATTCCGTTTAGTAGTGATATCTTATGTTGTTTCTTTTTCTGTGTGACTTATTTCACTTAGAATCATCGTATCTGAATCCACTCATTATGCTGCTACGGGCCTGATGACATAGATTTCATTGCTGAGTGATATTGCATTGTACGTAAGTACCACAACTTCTTTATCCATTTTTCGCTTTCTGTGATATTGAACTTGTATGGTAAACGAGGTTCTTGTAAACAGAGCCGGCCGAAACTTTGGGGTGGCTGTGTCTTTTTGATTTTCATTTCCCTAAGCTATAGGACCATAAGTGGAAGTGCCCTAGGCTCAGTTGCTTTGTATTTTAGATGTTTCAGGAAACACCGTACACTTCTCCAGAGTGGCTGTTGGCAATTTACATCCCGCCCATCAGCATAACAAGGCTCCCAGTTCTCCATGGCCTGTCCTGCCTTTCTGGATTTTACACTTTTTTCAGATGTCACTTTTGACCGGGGGGCAGTGAGACTTCATTGTAGTGCAGATTTCCTTTGCAAGCTTGCTTGGTTGGCCAAAAAGGGCGTATGCGTTTTTTCCTGAATATATTCAGGAAAAAACGCATATGCCCTTTTTGGCCAAGTGCATCATTGTGGACGTTCTGCCTCTTTTCCTATGCTTTACATGCAATTCCAGTCTACCTCCTGAAATCGGTTTCCTGCAATTCTGCCCCACTTTCAAGTCCTCTTGGCAGGCTTCTTTCAATATATTTTTGGACGATAGCTGTCATTTATAACTCTGCAGGTTTGTGAATTACAGTGCCCCTGAGCTCCTTTCTTCAACTCGCTTTCTTGTGAGCTGGCCGCAACACCGCAGGATTGCTTCAGGCCCTAGTTTGGTTCCGGCATCGCATGCTGAGCCTTTGGTTAATTCCTCTTCCTGGTGGGAAATGAGAGTTAAATTTGCCCGTCCAGACACCTCCAGCTAGTCTCTCATTGGTTCTCCCTATTCCTGTTCATTTTCCACAGAAATTGCAAACTGGGCCAAACAGGAGGTTAAAGGCACTGACTCTCCAAGTGGGGAGAGTGTTAGTAAAGCGTCTGGAATGTTGCACCCGAGTACCAGGGGACGAAAACTGAGACACATTTGAACACGTTTCCCGATCACACGGTGGATCATACTCTGGGTTCCACATGCATGTTTTAGCTGAAGGAAGAATCCCTTTAACATGCAGAGTTGAAACCCATGGAATGGGTACCATGCAATATGATTTCAAAGGGTCTGCATTTGCTCACCGAACCTCACCAATCCTATCACTGCTGCGTTTATGCCGCTGTACACACGCTTGATTCTCTTTCGGAGACATATAAATCAATAGGTTTTAATATTCTTACTAGTCAGGTATATTCTTAGGCGTTTAATATGGGGTGTTGAGTCCACTTCGTTGAGGAAGGAGTAGCTCTTGTCTATTACATATTTGGCTTATGGAACTGTATCTGTGCTAATTTCAATTTCTGGTTTTATGCCGCACCCCAACTCACCTTTCCCCTTAAGCAAGCAAAAGTTGGTTTTCTACATTTGAGACCCTCTTCTGTTTTGTAATTCAGTTCCTGTGTAGCCAAGTTTACATTCCGTGTAGTAGTGATATCTTATGATGTTTCTTTTTCTGTGTGACTTATTTCACTTAGAATCATCGTACCTGAATCCACTCATTATGCTGCTACGGGCCTGATGACATAGATTTCATTGCTGAGTGATATTGCATTGTACGTAAGTACCACAACTTCTTTATCCATTTTTCGCTTTCTGTGATATTGAACTTGTACCCTAAACGAGGTTCTTGTAAACAGAGCCGTCCCAAACTTTGGGGTGGCTGTGTCTTTTTGATTTTAATTTCCCTAAGCTATAGGACCATAAGTAGAAGTGCCCTAGGCTCTGTTGCTTTGTATTTTAGATGTTTCAGGAAACACCATACACTTCTCCAGAGTGGCTGCTGGCAATTTACATCCCGCCCATCAGCATAACAAGGCTCCCAGTTCTCCATGGCCTGTCTTGTCTTTCTGGATTTTACAATTTTTTCAGATGGCCCTTTTGACCGCGGGGCAGTGAGACTTCATTGTAGTGCAGATTTCCTTTCCAAGCTTGCTTGGCTGGCCAAAAAGGGCGTATGCGTTTTTTCCTGAATATATTCAGGAAAAAACGCATACGCCCTTTTTGGCCAAGTGCATCATTGTGGACGTTCTGCCTCTTTTCCTATGCTTTACATGCAATTCCAGTCTACCTCCTGAAATCGGTTTCCTGCAATTCTGCCCCGCTTTCAAGTCCTCTTGGCAGCCTTACTTCAATATATTTTTGGAAGGTAGCTGTCATTTATAACTCTGCAGGTTTGTGAATTACAGTGCCCCTGAGCTCCTTTCTTCAACTCGCTTTCTTGTGAGCTGGCCGCAACACCGCAGGATTGCTTCAGGCCCTAGTTTGGTTCCGGCATCGCATGCTGAGCCTTTGGTTAATTCCTCTTCCTGGTGGGAAATGAGAGTTAAATTTGCCCGTCCAGACACCTCCAGCTAGTCTCTCATTGCTTCTCCCTCTTCCTGTTCATCTTACGCAGAAATTGCAAACGGGGCCAAACAGGAGGTTAAAGGCACTGACTCTCCAAGTAGGGAGAGTGTTAGTAAAGCGTCTGGAATGTTGCACCCGAGTACCAGGGGACGAAAACTGAGACACATTTGAACACGTTTCCCGATCACACGGTGGATCATACTCTGGGTTCCACATGCATGTTTTAGCTGAAGGAAGAATCCCTTAAACCTGGAGAGTTGAGACCCATGGAATGGGTACCATGCAATATGACTTCAAAGGGTCTGCATTTGCTCACCGAACCTCACCAATACTATCACTACTGCGTTTATGACACTGTACACACGCTTGATTCTCTTTCGGAGACATATAAATCAATAGGTTTTAAGATTCTTACTAGTCAGGTATATTCTTAGGCGTTTAATATGGGGTGTTGAGTGCACTTCGTTGAGCAAGGAGTAGCTCTTGTCTATTACATATTTGGCTTATGGAACAGTATCTGTGCTAATTTCAATCTCTGATTTTATGCCGCACCCCAACTCACCTTTCCCCTTAAGCAAGCATAAGTTGGTTTTCTACATTTGAGACCCTCTTCTGTTTTGTAATTTAGTTCCTCTGTAGCCAAGTTTACATTCCGTGTAGTAGTGATATCTTATGATGTTTCTTTTTCTGTGTGACTTATTTCACTTAAAATCATCGTACCTGAATCCACTCATTATGCTGCTATGGGCCTGATGACATAGATTTCATTGCTGAGTGATATTGCATTGTACGTAAGTACCACAACTTCTTTATCCATTTTTCACTTTCTGTGATATTGAACTTGTACCGTAAACGAGGTTCTTGTAAACAGAGCCGGCCCAAACTTTGGGGTGGCTGTGTCTTTTTGATTTTCATTTCCCTAAGCTATAGGACCATAAGTGGAAGTGCCCTAGTCTCTGTTGCTTTGTATTTTAGATGTTTCAGGAAACACCATACACTTCTCCAGAGTGGCTGTTGGCAATTTACATCCCGCCCATCAGCATAACAAGGCTCCCAGTTCTCCATGGCCTGTCCTGCCTTTCTGGATTTTACACTTTTTTCAGATGTCCCTTTTGCCCGGGGGGCAGTGAGACTTCATTGTAGTGCAGATTTCCTTTGCAAGCTTGCTTGGTTGGCCAAAAAGGGCGTATGCGTTTTTTCCTGAATATATTCAGGAAAAAACGCATACGCCCTTTTTGGCCAAGTGCATCATTGTGGACGTTCTGCCTCTTTTCCTATGCTTTACATGCAATTCCAGTCTACCTCCTGAAATCGGTTTCCTGCAATTCTGCCCCGCTTTCAAGTCCTCTTGGCAGCCTTCCTTCAATATATTTTTGGACGATAGCTGTCATTTATAACTCTGCAGGTTTGTGAATTACAGTGCCCCTGAGCTCCTTTCTTCAACTCGCTTTCTTGTGAACTGGCCGCAACACCGCAGGATTGCTTCAGGCCCTAGTTTGGTTCCGGCATCGCATGCTGAGCCTTTGGTTAATTCCTCTTCCTGGTGGGAAATGAGAGTTAAATTTGTCCGTCCAGACACCTCCAGCTAGTCTCTCATTGGTTCTCCCTCTTCCTGTTCATCTTACGCAGAAATTGCAAACTGGGCCAAACAGGAGGTTAAAGGCACTGACTCTCCAAGTGGGGAGAGTGTTAGTAAAGCGTCTGGAACGTTGCACCCGAGTACCAGGGGACGAAAACTGAGACACATTTGAACACGTTTCCCGATCACACGGTGGATCATACTCTGGGTTCCACATGCATGTTTTAGCTGAAGGAAGAATCCCTTAAAACTGGAGAGTTGAGACCCATGGAATGGGTACCATGCAATATGACTTCAAAGAGTCTGCATTTGCTCACCGAACCTCACCAATCCTATCACTGCTGCGTTTATGCCCCTGTACACACGCTTGATTCTCTTTCAGAGACATATAAATCCATAGGTTTTAAGATTCTTACTAGTCAGGTATATTCTTAGGCGTTTAATATGGGGTGTTGAGTCCACTTCGTTGAGCAAGGAGTAGCTCTTGTCTATTACATATTTGGCTTATGGAACGGTATCTGTGCTAATTTCAATCTCTGATTTTATGCCGCACCCCAACTCACCTTTCCCCTTAAGCAAGCATAAGTTGGTTTTCTACATTTGAGACCCTCTTCTGTTTTGTAATTCAGTTCCTGTGTAGCCAAGTTTACATTCCGTGTAGTAGTGATATCTTATGATGTTTCTTTTTCTGTGTGACTTATTTCACTTAAAATCATCGTACCTGAATCCACTCATTATGCTGCTACGGGCCTGATGACATAGATTTCATTGCTGAGTGATATTGCATTGTACATAAGTACCACAACTTCTTTATCCATTTTTCGCTTTCTGTGATATTGAACTTGTACCGTAAACGAGGTTCTTGTAAACAGAGCCGGCCCAAACATTCGGGTGGCTGTGTCTTTTTGATTTTCATTTCCCTAAGCTATAGGACCATAAGTGGAAGTGCCCTAGGCTCTGTTGCTTTGTTTTTTGGATGTTTCAGGAAACACCATACACTTCTCCAGAGTGGCTGTTGGCAATTTACATGCCGCCCAGCAGCATAACAAGGCTCCCAGTTCTCCATGGCCTGTCCTGCCTTTCTGGATTTTACACTTTTTTCAGATGGCCCTTTTGACCGCGGGGCAGTGAGACTTCATTGTAGTGCAGATTTCCTTTGCAAGCTTGCTTGGTTGGCCAAAAAGGGCGTATGCGTTTTTTCCTGAATATATTCAGGAAAAAACGCATATGCCCTTTTTGGCCAAGTGCATCATTGAGGAAGTTCTGCCTCTTTTCCTATGCTTTACATGCAATTCCAGTCTACCTCCTGAAATCGGTTTCCTGCAATTCTGCCCCGCTTTCAAGTCCTCTTGGCAGCCTTCCTTCAATATATTTTTGGACGATAGCTGTCATTTATAACTCTGCAGGTTTGTGAATTACAGTGTCCCTGAGCTCCTTTCTTCAACTCGCTTTCTTGTGAGCTGGCCGCAACACCGCAGGATTGCTTCAGGCCCTAGTTTGGTTCCGGCATCGCATGCTGAGCCTTTGGTTAATTCCTCTTCCTGGTGGGAAATGAGAGTTAAATTTGCCCGTCCAGACACCTCCAGCTAGTCTCTCATTGGTTCTCCCTATTCCTGTTCATTTTCCACAGAAATTGCAAACTGGGCCAAACAGGAGGTTAAAGGCACTGACTCTCCAAGTGGGGAGAGTGTTAGTAAAGCGTCTGGAATGTTGCACCCGAGTACCAGGGGACGAAAACTGAGACACATTTGAACACGTTTCCCGATCACACGGTGGATCATACTCTGGGTTCCACATGCATGTTTTAGCTGAAGGAAGAATCCCTTAAACATGGAGAGTTGAAACCCATGGAATGGGTACCATGCAATATGACTTCAAAGGGTTTGCATTTGCTCACCGAACCTCACCAATCCTATCACTGCTGCGTTTATGCCGCTGTACACACGCTTGATTCTCATTCGGAGACATATAAATCCATAGGTTTTAATATTCTTACTAGTCAGGTATATTCTTAGGCGTTTAATATGGGGTGTTGAGTGCACTTCGTTGAGCAAGGAGTAGCTCTTGTCTATTACATATTTGGCTTATGGAACGGTATCTGTGCTAATTTCAATCTCTGATTTTATGCCGCACCCCAACTCACCTTTCCCCTTAAGCAAGCATAAGTTGGTTTTCTACATTTGAGACCCTCTTCTGTTTTGTAATTCAGTTCCTCTGTAGCCAAGTTTACATTCCGTGTAGTAGTGATATCTTATGATGTTTCTTTTTCTGTGTGACTTATTTCACTTAAAATCATCGTACCTGAATCCACTCATTATGCTGCTATGGGCCTGATGACATAGATTTCATTGCTGAGTGATATTGCATTGTACGTAAGTACCACAACTTCTTTATCCATTTTTCACTTTCTGTGATATTGAACTTGTACCATAAACGAGGTTCTTGTAAACAGAGCCGGCCCAAACGTTGGGGTGGCTGTGTCTTTTTGATTTTCATTTCCCTAAGCTATAGGACCATAAGTGGAAGTGCCCTAGGCTCTGTTGCTTTGTTTTTTGGATGTTTCAGGAAACACCATACACTTCTCCAGAGTGGCTGTTGGCAATTTACATGCCGCCCATCAGCATAAAAAGGCTCCCAGTTCTCCATGGCCTGTCCTGCCTTTCTGGATTTTACACTTTTTTCAGATGTCACTTTTGACCGGGGGGCAGTGAGACTTCATTGTAGTGCAGATTTCCTTTGCAAGCTTGCTTGGTTGGCCAAAAAGGGCGTATGCGTTTTTTCCTGAATATATTCAGGAAAAAACGCATACGCCCTTTTTGGCCAAGTGCATCATTGTGGACGTTCTGCCTCTTTTCCTATGCTTTACATGCAATTCCAGTCTACCTCCTGAAATCGGTTTCCTGCAATTCTGCCCCGCTTTCAAGTCCTCTTGGCAGCCTTCCTTCAATATATTTTTGGACGATAGCTGTCATTTATAACTCTGCAGGTTTGTGAATTACAGTGCCCCTGAGCTCCTTTCTTCAACTCGCTTTCTTGTGAGCTGGCCGCAACACCGCAGGATTGCTTCAGGCCCTAGTTTGGTTCCGGCATCGCATGCTGAGCCTTTGGTTAATTCCTCTTCCTGGTGGGAAATGAGAGTTAAATTTGTCCGTCCAGACACCTCCAGCTAGTCTCTCATTGGTTCTCCCTCTTCCTGTTCATCTTACGCAGAAATTGCAAACTGGGCCAAACAGGAGGTTAAAGGCACTGACTCTCCAAGTGGGGAGAGTGTTAGTAAAGCGTCTGGAATGTTGCACCCGAGTACCAGGGGACGAAAACTGAGACACATTTGAACACGTTTCCCGATCACACGGTGGATCATACTCTGGGTTCCACATGCATGTTTTAGCTGAAGGAAGAATCCCTTAAACCTGGAGAGTTGAGACCCATGGAATGGGTACCATGCACTATGACTTCAAAGAGTCTGCATTTGCTCACCGAACCTCACCAATCCTATCACTGTTGCGTTTATGACACTGTACACACGCTTGATTCTCTTTCAGAGACATATAAATCCATAGGTTTTAAGATTCTTACTAGTCAGGTATATTCTTAGGCGTTTAATATGGGGTGTTGAGTCCACTTCGTTGAGCAAGGAGTAGCTCTTGTCTATTACATATTTGGCTTATGGAACGGTATCTGTGCTAATTTCAATCTCTGATTTTATGCCGCACCCCAACTCACCTTTCCCCTTAAGCAAGCATAAGTTGGTTTTCTACATTTGACACCCTGTTCTGTTTTGTAATTCAGTTCCTGTGTAGCCAAGTTTACATTCCGTGTAGTAGTGATATCTTATGTTGTTTCTTTTTCTGTGTGACTTATTTCACTTAGAATCATCGTATCTGAATCCACTCATTATGCTGCTACGGGCCTGATGACATAGATTTCATTGCTGAGTGATATTGCATTGTACGTAAGTACCACAACTTCTTTATCCATTTTTCGCTTTCTGTGATATTGAACTTGTATGGTAAACGAGGTTCTTGTAAACAGAGCCGGCCGAAACTTTGGGGTGGCTGTGTCTTTTTGATTTTCATTTCCCTAAGCTATAGGACCATAAGTAGAAGTGCCCTAGGCTCTGTTGCTTTGTATTTTAGATGTTTCAGGAAACACCATACACTTCTCCAGAGTGGCTGCTGGCAATTTACATCCCGCCCATCAGCATAACAAGGCTCCCAGTTCTCCATGGCCTGTCTTGTCTTTCTGGATTTTACACTTTTTTCAGATGGCCCTTTTGACCGCGGGGCAGTGAGACTTCATTGTAGTGCAGATTTCCTTTGCAAGCTTGCTTGGCTGGCCAAAAAGGGCGTATGCGTTTTTTCCTGAATATATTCAGGAAAAAACGCATACGCCCTTTTTGGCCAAGTGCATCATTGTGGACGTTC